>NC_089812.1:4575142-4605675 GCF_029633855.1 Hoplias malabaricus | reverse complement strand
TCCAAGCTTCTGCTTTATGTCTAGTATGGGGAGAGAGGGAGAGAGAGAGAGAGAAGGGAGAGAGAGAGAGAGAGAAGGGATGTCAGTGGTACACAGATGCACTACAGCTGGGCTCTATGCACTAGGCCAAGGGTTACTACTGCAATCAGGGCAGTTGGATCTGTAGGGCACACACACACACACACACACACAAGCTTATATCACACAGAAATAGACACACCCAAAAGCCCTATGTATGATTACAGGGTGAATGGATAGTGAATGTAGTGGCTGGCTGATACAGTGATTACATAGTGAATAGTTATAGTCATAATGTGCCTCAGTATGACTCACACACACACACACACACACACACACATGGCCACTCACTGCCGTTTACTTTCTCACTTGCTGACTGGGACCGGAAATAATCCGTTTCTTTAATTTATTCACACATGGGCATGCAAACCTCTCTCTCTCTCTCTCACACACACACACACACACACACACACACACACACACACACACACACACACACACACTGACAAACTTGCAGACACACTTACTTCAAGAACAGCCATTACAAGATGAGATCTCACAGCCCGGGGAGAGAGAGAGAGAGAGACATAGAGAGAGAGACAGACAGAGAAAGAGAGACAGACAGAGAAAGAGAGAGAGAGAGAGATTGAGAGAGGGAGAGAGAAAGACATAGAGAGGGACAGAGAGAGAGAGAAAGAGAGACAGAGAGAGAGACAGAGACAGAGAGAGAGACAGAGCAGAGAGAGAGAGAGAGAGACATAGAGAGGGAGAGAGAGACATAGAGAGGGAGAGAGAGACATAGAGAGGGAGAGAGAGACATAGAGAGGGAGAGAGAGACATAGAGAGAGAGAGAGAGTATTTAGCAAGTCTCTGACACAGCTATTTCACCTGAAGATCTGATTCTCAGTGACAGTAAGTTGATATTTGATGTTTAACGATGTAAATGTTGCTATGGATTAAATGTGAGTGAGACACAGAGCGTCTCTCTGAGGTGCTGACCCTGTAGTAATAATAATGACCGGTTAAAGCTAGGGCTGGGGATACATTGGGACAACACTGTACAGTGATGTGTTATTTATATGACATCCTCAGTGTGGATCTGGAACAGTGTGAAAAAGCAGAGAGGGCCGTGGGGCCTTTTTTCACGGCGAGGTTTGAATTTTTTTAAATGTGTGCATTAACCCGAGATTTACACCTCAGACCTTACAGCTTCATCCACTTACTGTAGAGTTATTTAGGGTTTCAGTGTTTCTCTCTCTCTCTCACTCTAGCTCTCTTGCTCTCACTCTTTCTCTCTCTCACCCTCTTTCTCTCATAATCAGTGACACTCACGCTCTCTTACCTTCATTTGTTTCTCTCTCTCTCTTTCTCACCCTCTTTCTCTCATAATCAGTGACACTCTCTTTCTCTTACCTTCATTTGTTTCTCTCTCTCTCTTTCTCTCACTCTCACGCTATCTCTTTCTCTCTTGCTCTCTCACTCTTTTCTGTCTCTCTCTCTCTCTCTCACACTTTCTCTCTCCCTCTTTCTCTCATAATCAGTGACACTCTTTCTCTTACCTTCATTTGTTTCTCTCTCTGTCTCATTCTCTCTCTCTTGCTCTTACTCTGTCTCTCTCTCATTCTATCCCTCATTCTCACGCTCTCTCTCACACTTTCTCTCTCTTTCTCTCTCTCCCTCTCTCTCATAATCAGTGACACTCACTTTCTCTTACCTTCATTTGTTTCTCACTCTTTCTCTCACTCTCTCATGCTCTCTTTCTCTCTTGCTCTCTCTCTCTCTTTCCATTTTTCTCTCTCTCTCTCTCATAATCATTGACACTCACACTTTCTCTTTCCTTCAATAGTTTCTCTCTCACCCTCTTTCTCTCATAATCAGTGACACTCACGCTCTCTTACCTTCATTTGTTTCTCTCTCTCTCTTTCTCTCACCCTCTTTCTCTCATAATCAGTGACACTCACTCTCTTTCTCTTACCTTCATTTGTTTCTCTCTCTCTCTTTCTCTCACTCTCACGCTATCTCTTTCTCTCTTGCTCTCTCACTCTTTTCTGTCTCTCTCTCTCTCTCTCACACTTTCTCTCTCCCTCTTTCTCTCATAATCAGTGACACTCTTTCTCTTACCTTCATTTGTTTCTCTCTCTGTCTCATTCTCTCTCTCTTGCTCTTACTCTGTCTCTCTCTCATTCTATCCCTCATTCTCACGCTCTCTCTCACACTTTCTCTCTCTTTCTCTCTCTCCCTCTCTCTCATAATCAGTGACACTCACTTTCTCTTACCTTCATTTGTTTCTCACTCTTTCTCTCACTCTCTCATGCTCTCTTTCTCTCTTGCTCTCTCTCTCTCTTTCCATTTTTCTCTCTCTCTCTCTCATAATCATTGACACTCACACTTTCTCTTACCTTCAATAGTTTCTCTCTCACCCTCTTTCTCTCATAATCAGTGACACTCACGCTCTCTTACCTTCATTTGTTTCTCTCTCTCTCTTTCTCTCACCCTCTTTCTCTCATAATCAGTGACACTCACTCTCTTTCTCTTACCTTCATTTGTTTCTCTCTCTCTCTTTCTCTCACTCTCACGCTATCTCTTTCTCTCTTGCTCTCTCACTTTTCTGTCTCTCTCTCTCTCTCACACTTTCTCTCTCCCTCTTTCTCTCATAATCAGTGACACTCTTTCTCTTACCTTCATTTGTTTCTCTCTCTGTCTCATTCTCTCTCTCTTGCTCTTACTCTGTCTCTCTCTCATTCTATCCCTCATTCTCACGCTCTCTCTCACACTTTCTCTCTCTTTCTCTCTCTCCCTCTCTCTCATAATCAGTGACACTCACTTTCTCTTACCTTCATTTGTTTCTCACTCTTTCTCTCACTCTCTCATGCTCTCTTTCTCTCTTGCTCTCTCTCTCTCTCACTTTCTCTCTCTCTCTCTCTCATAATCATTGACACTCACACTTTCTCTTACCTTCAATAGTTTCTCTCTCTCTTTCTCTCACTCTCTCATGCTCTCTTTCTCCCTCTTGCTCTCTCTCTCTTTCTCTCTCTCACTCGATCTCTCATTCTCTCTGTCTCTCTCTCTCTCACACACACACACAGTGTTGAGATTTTCTCTTTAACCCTCTGAAGTGAACAGGCAACGTGTCCATCTTTTTAAAGACCTTCTTAAATTGTCCTTAAAGTGACCTGGATCTCCACATGTTTCATATCAAAACGTTCAGTACATTCCTCCACTTTCTCTGTAGCGAGGCCTCCTTTGACCTAAAGCACTGTGAAAAGAGACCATTTGGCCCTAAAGCTTTGAGAAATTCTTCGTATCTCTTGTGAAAACATACTTCGGAGTGTTGACGTGACTCACGAGTGTCCACTGGAGGTTTCACACTCGACGTGGACAGACCCATGATTCCTCGCGGCGAGAGGTGGGCGACCCGCGTCTCATGTTTCTCCACCTCTCCTCTTCAGAACCAGCGCCAGAACTCAGGAGTCACGTGTGATCCAGCCATGAGACGGAACCCAGAGAGCTGACTCTACGGGTTTGAGCTGAAGGATAGCGAAGCGGTTCATAAAAATCATTCATAAAATCCCCTTTGGGGCCCAGAGGGTTAAAAAGCGAAGGGTTGTTTTATGTGAAGGTTCTCCACATTAAAAAGTCAACTGTTCTGATGTTTTAGCCCCAAACTTGGTGCGAAAAGACCTCACAGGCTCTGAATATTAAACTAGGAGCAACAATGAGGACGACTGTTAAAATCAACCCGAACCCCGCATTTTGCGGGGTAGAAACACACCTTATATAATCAGCTTTGTAAGTCTTGAATGTCTGAAAGCGTCTGTGGCAGTAAAAGTGAGGCGTTCATTCACTGAAACGTTCAAAAACAAAGCACTTATGGAATCCATATCCAGTGAATACTGCACATGTCCCGTTTATAAATCCCTCAAGCATTCATAACAGATAGATGCTAACTACGCTGTACAGTAGCACATGTGAGTTTTAGTGTGTGTGTATTTGTGTGGATTCGGGGACACGGGGGTATTCTTGCGGAGGAAGTGAATGAGGACACTCTAAAGCAGGTCGTTCCAGCTTTGTGCCAGTTGCTCGCTGGGACGCTGATTTATGTGGCGTTCGGACAGAGCGAGGGGTGAAACTTTGGTTGGCTGTAAAAACTAGGCCTTCATTAGCCTCTCGAGTCCCAAACTCCAGCCAAACTGATGAACGAGCCAATGGGGAGCGAGAGAAAGAGAGAGATACAGAGAGGCAGAGACATGAAAGGAGCAAGAGATCTGAAAAGGAAAAGGACTTTGTAAGTAGGTGCTGATGAACAGATAGGGTGGGGGAGGTAGTAAGGAGGACTGGAAGAGGAGAAAGACAGAGGGCAGGAGAGAATAAGGCGATAGATGAGAGATGAAGAGCGCGGACAGCGGGGAAACTGAGAAGAAGAGTGAGTGATTGAGTTGGCGAGAAATAGAAGAGAGGGTGGGTGGAAGGGGAGGGGGCGGAGGGCAGAAACAGTGTGTGTGTGTGTGTGTGTGTGTGTGTGTGTGTGTGTGTGTGTGTGTGTGTGTGTGTGTGTGTGTGTGTGTGTGTGTGTGTGTGTGTGTGTGTGGAGTAAATCAACCCTGAAGACTCCAAAAGCACACAAGAGCAGCACACAGTGGATTTATGCAGTGTTGCTCCATGGATCATCCATTACCCGTAGAATGGCCTCTCTGGAGAGATACTGAGACGTAGTAGCGGTGATCGCAGCTGTAAGTGAAGTTGCCTGTGTAAACGATCCAGTCCTAGACGGGTGTGCACACTTTAGTTTAGCCTTTTCCTGTATGACCAGGATCTTCCAGCTTGGAACCGGACGATTTCAGGCTCCACACAAGCCTTTGACAATAGGCCAATTTATCATTTCAGTTTCAGAAGAATCGTGAGCTAGATAAATGTTTTTTTATTTGAAATGCTACTACGTTAGTGCCACTCGGACACTTATCCAGTTCAGGGTCACGGTGGGTCCAGAGTCTACCTGGAATCATTGGGTGCAAGGCAGGAATAAACCTTGGAGGGGGCGCCAGTTCTTCACAGGGCAACACACACACACACATTCACTCACACCTACGGTCACTTTTGAGTCGCCAATCCACCTACCAACGTGTGTTTTTGGAGCATGGGAGGAAACCGAAGCACAGACACAGGGAGAACACACCACACTCCTTACAGACAGTCACCCGGAGGAAACCCACACAGACACAGGGAGAACACACCACACTCCTTACAGACAGTCACCCAGAGGAAACCCACACAGACACAGGGAGAACACACCACACTCCTCACAGACAGTCACCCGGAGAAAACCTACGCAGACACAGGGAGAACACACCACACTCCTTACAGACAGTCACCCGGAGGAAACCCACACAGACACAGGGAGAACACACCACACTCCTTACAGACAGTCACCCGGAGGAAACCCACGCAGACACAGGGAGAACACACCACACTCCTTACAGACAGTCACCCGGCGGAAACCCACGCAGACACAGGGAGAACACACCACACTCCTCAGAGACAGTCACCCGGAGGAAACCCACGCAGACACAGGGAGAACACATCTCACTCCTCACAGACAGTCACCCGGAGGAAACCCACACAGACACAGGGAGAACACACCACACTCCTCACAGACAGTCACCCGGAGAAAACCCACGCAGACACAGGGAGAACACACCACACTCCTTACAGACAGTCACCCGGAGGAAACCCACGCAGACACAGGGAGAACACACCACACTCCTTACAGACAGTCACCCGGAGGAAACCCACACAGACACAGGGAGAACACACCACACTCCTCACAGACAGTCACCCGGAGAAAACCCACGCAGACACAGGGAGAACACACCACACTCCTCACAGACAGTCACTCGGAGGAAACCCACGCGGACACAGGGAGAACACACCACACTCTTCACAGACAGTCACTCGGAGGAAACCCACGCGGACACAGGGAGAACACACCACACTACTCACAGACTGTCACCCGAAGGAAACCCACGCAGACACAGGGAGAACACACCACACTCCTCACAGACAGTCACTCGGAAGAAAACCCACGCAGACACAGGGAGAACACACCACACTCCTCACAGACAGTCACTCGGAGGAAATCCAAGCAGACACAGGGTGAACACACCACACTCCTCACAGACAGTCACCCTGAGGAAACCCACGCAGACACAGGGAGAACACATCTCACTCCTCACACACAGTCACCCGGAGGAAACCCACACAGACACAGGGAGAACACACCACAGTCCTCACAGACAGTCACCTGGAGCGGGAATCGAACCCATAACCTCCAGGTCCCTGGAGCTGTGTGCCTGCGACACTACCTGCTGCGCCACCATGCCGCCCTTGAAATATTTAATATGTTGAAAATGTACTAAATAATCATAAATCAAATAAAACCACTGCCTTTAAACAAATACCACAGAACAGAATATAGCAAGTGGCTAAAAAATTGGCGGTGTTCATTCTTACACCAATAAACTCAGTCAGAAATACTGAGGTCTGTGAAACTATTGAGGTGATGTCCATATATTGTACAATAAGTTAATAATGTAATTAATGTGATAGAGCTAGTCACTAGCTATTATTTTATTTTATTTTATTTTATTTAATTTTTCCACTCAGTGTGTGTGTTTTGCTCTTTATAACCTTGTCTACGTGTTCTCACATAAACTCCGGTGCAGTGAAGTGATCGTAGGAATTCAGACTCAGAGGTCGGACAAATGTAAAGTGCCTGCACTCTGTGTAAGATGCAGCAAAAAAAAATAAAAAAATCAGAACTATTTTTATCCCGTTTTCAGACTTCAGACAAAACTGGCGGGATGTTGTGTTTCACAGACTGGGGGTTGGCAGGAGCTCAAAAATATGTTCCCTTTAAATGAAGCACTGGTGTGAATGTGAAAAACATTGTTTTAAATTGAAGAAACTCTATGTAATTGTCTTTCGGATCATTCAGGAAACTTAAAAAAAAAAAAAAAAATTGTAGGCTAATTTGAGTAGCCTGATTTTCCACGGTTACCTGCTGGCTCAGTCATGTGACTGAAAGAGACCACCCAGTTTTAGTTGGGGGTTGGTGGGGTGTTCTTTGATGTGAAGCGGGTGCATATGTGGGGCATGGATACAGCCTTCTCTTAAAACACACTTGTGGGCTTTTACGGCCTCCTGTGTGGCGTCGATCTACGTAGTCAAAGGCTTGTGTTACGCCCGCCCACCCTCGCGCACCCACACCCACAAGGCACTGTTCGCCCACCCCAGGCTCTTGCGGTCGGCCCGGGGCTGGCAAACCCTGCAGATCACACCGCTCTCTAATTTCCCAATTAAGTTCAGAAGCTGATGAGAAAGCTGTTAAAAAACACACACGACTCTAACTCCTAATGACTGCGCTGCTTTTGTGACTTAGCATCTCACTAGTGTTCCCAGACCCTCTGAAAAACCCCTCTCCACCCAGACTTCCTGCCTTGTGCTGGTTTAGCTTTGACACGTAGCATATCCCACGCTGCTGTTCACCCCTGGCCCGTGCTGGAGAGCCAGTGAATTGGGCAACAACAGTTGTGAAACAAACCAGAGCTGTAAAAAATCCCCATCTCTCCCCCCCTCCCCACCCCCGCCTCCCCCAGTGCTCTTCACCAGTAGGGAGCCATGTGAAATCGTGTTGGGGAGGTATCAGAGAGCTGTGGGAGCTGCATTTTGCTTTTTTTGTATGGTGCGCTATGACTCAAGTAAGGCTCAGTTCAAACAGATGGCAGCTCTTAAGGATGGAGCCGAGCAAAAATCCTCTTTGCGTTCTGGGAACAGCGAAGAATGGCCCACTACACCCACACAGAAGCAGAACCGTGCACGCCGTCGATGAGCGCAGGTTGGATAAGGCTTGGGAAGGAGCAGTTTGCAAGATCCTGTACCTCGTCCATCAACGCGCAGGGTCCCGGGAGGAAGGTTGCGTGTGTCTTGTCATTGGCAGATACCATGGCTTTCATCACAGTATCGCGTAGTGGACGTAGTCCCTCTTTTATTAAGTGTGCTTCGGCTCCTACGAACAGCCTCGCGTTCTCCGTTGGCTTGGCCCTCATTATAATGTTAGAAAAGGCCTGGCTGAAGGCCTTTTCACGCTGAGCTCGGTCCAGATCCCCGAGTCCAAATCTTGACCTAAGCCATTATGAGAGTGACCTCAGAATTGCGCTCAGATCAGCAGCAAAAGGGCAGCTTCTATCAACGCCAGGCATGTAGGCGGTTTCATATCTTGCTCGAGTGCTGATGAGGGATCTCCGTGTCCATCTGGGAGAGGCCTCCTTCTCCCACACCCCACAGTTCCCCCCCCGCCCCGGTGGACTGTGGGATGGTGGGAAAAAAAGTGTGTCATTATCAGAGGGGACTGAAACACCGTTTATGGGCCTGAACGGCTCTCTGAAATCATTTTCCATATCAGCGCCGCTGCACGGGCCCTGTGGGCGGCTAAATCGGATTTTCCCCTCACTGTGCCAGTGGGAACGGCATGAGAAAGGGAGCAGATTGGATTGTAGGGAGACGGGGCTGACGCAGCTGTGGGAGGCTCTTTGTATGTGTGTGTGTGTGTGTATGCGGGTGTGTATTCATCAGTGTCAGATGTAGCTGAGCTGAAAGTAACCAAGTTACCAGCGAGCTGTATTCTGCACTGGCTACTGATACTAATACCTGCTTCAAATCTATGGGTTGGTAAAGGCCTGTAAGGCAGAAAAGCTCCTCAGGCGGCAGAACCATATTCTAGACAAGCTTCAGACAAGCTTCGTTCAAACGTGCAGTGTTTCCAAAGCTGACACCGAAAGCATATTCGCAAAATAAAAAAGTCCCCGTCCTTTTTCCAAGGTCAAGTTTGTAGCACTGAGACCTAGAGGTAGAAATGTAATGAAGGACTCATGTTTTCTTTACTCTGAAAACACAAGAGCACAACCTAGGAACCTTTTAAAGCCCCTAAGGGACATTTAAGGGACGTTTGTTGGAGTGAAGTTGGAGGGTGAAGTCTTTTTTAACGTTTTAGAGAAACTCCGTAATCTTAAGGCATTTTTTTTTCCTGCTCTGCTCTGCATTACAGTGTGACATCATTCTGTTCGAGGACCTGTGTTCATTTCCTACCACATAACAGAGCTGCGAAAGTGGGAGGAGTTCCTGGAAGCCGTGTTTTATGTTCCTCTCAAACGTATTTTTAATTTGTTCCACATTAAAGACACATAGCTTATGAACATAAACAAACCAGAGAGAACAGCGTTTGCTCACAATCGTAGACGTCCTCTTTAAGAGAGCGGTCACGCTTGGCCTGACTAAGTCCAATGCTGTGGCTTTTATTTTGAATACGTTCTTTTTGCACGTTCTTTTGTGATAATATCGTATCATGAGTGTCCCCGTGATTTCCACCACTTATTTTACATTAATACCACACACAGTACACAGTGCTAGAGACACCATTTCCATCATAATTCAGTAGTAGTTGCTAACAGCTACGAGGTTAAGAGAGAGCGGAAGTTGAGCCAACACAGACGAGCCATTCCCACACATTCCATATGATCCTCTCTCAGCTTCGGATAGTACAGGGTGGGTCATTTATATGGATACACCTTAATAAAATGGGAATGGTTGGTGATATTAATTTCCTGTTTGTGGTACATTAGTATATGGGACGGGGGAAACCTTTCAAGATGGGTGGTGACCATGGCGACCATTTTGAAGTTGGCCATTTTGGATCCAACTTTTGTTTTTTCAATGGGAAGAGGGTCATGTGACATGTCAAGCGCATTGGGAATTTCACAAGAAAAACAATGATGTGCTTGGTTTTAACGTAACTTTATTCTTTCATGAGTTATATCCATTACACTTATAAAATGTGTCCAAAGTGCTGCCCATTGTGTTGGATTTTCAATGCAACCCTCTTCTCCCACTCTTCACACACTGATAGCAACATTATTGGACATTTCTTGTGAAATTCCCAATAAGTTTGATGTGTCACATGACCCTTTTCGCATTGAAAAAACAAAAGTTGGATCCAAAATGGCTGACTTCAAAATGGCCGCCATGGTCACCACTCATCTTGAAAATTCCCCCCCAACCCTCCCATATACTAATGTGCCACAAACATATCACCAACCATTTCCATTTTATTAAGGTGTATCCATATTAATGGCCCACCCTGTACAACTGGACCCATGTGAGAATTTAAGCCCAGTGAAGGACGATGGTGATTCTGTTGTGGCAAAGGGGCTCTGAGGTGTATTCCAGATAAAAGACAACCTGCAGGTGCTCGGCTACATCCAGCAGAACGGTGCGTCGATGTATCAGAGGTTCATCCAGACGACATACAGAGTGCTCCACTGCTGACTCAACTTGTTAAATCCCAGAAGGAAAGAGCACACCCTGCTGTTTCTAACCTTCTGGGGTTAGGTTTAAGGCTATGGTTAAGGTTAGCGTTAGGGTTAGATTAAAAGTTTATGTTTAGGGCTTTGATTAGATTTAGGGCTTAGGTTTGGGTTAAAGTTAGGGTTAAGGGGACTTTAAAGGCTGGGTGGGCATTAGAAACTCGTGTGTACATTCACGAAGAAAGCAGGTATTTCTTTTGGACAGTGACGATAAGCTAAAACCACTTAAAGCAGCTTCTTGTTGTGTTTTTTTTTATTATTTTGTACATGACGGAGTATCTGTACCTGTTTGTTTGTGTAACGTATTTTTTGGTTAGTGTGTGTGTGTGTGCAAGCACACGCACAAAAACAGGGAAGATATACCATGATAACCTCGATTTCACAGCATCAAACCGCAGGCCTTGTATCTAGAAGACTCTCCCATGTGAGTAAGGTGCAGTCAGACAAAACAGACAGACGAATCAGACGCTTCCTCTTATCTCCCCATCAGTGATCCCTTCTGCTATCTCCACTCAGCGAGAGTCTTTCATGTGGGTTTGTATCGCGGGTGGGGGAGAAAGAAAGAGCAGGGCGCGAAAGAGCGAAAAGCGGAATTTAATAAAGTGAGAGTGAGGTGGAAGAACAACACGAGGTGTTTAAAGAGAAAACAGAGCCGGTGGAGAGCAGGGTTCTGAGCCAAACGGCAGGAGTCTGGAGTGCTCCGGTCTTCCTGTGATGTGAGGTATGTAGTAAGTGAGTAAGGGTGGGCGCACGAGAGAGCGCTGTGATGACTTTCGGCTTCGTACGCGCTCTCAGGAGTTGGCCACCGCTGCTGCTGAACATTCTGTGGAGTCCTGACTCACTGTGGCATGTGTGTGTGGGGGCGTGCGTGTGTGTAACAGGACTGGTATTACACCTCCCGTGTCCAAACCTTTCCGTTCTTTCCACCGTGTGTGTGTGGAGCACCTCTATTCCTGTGAAAACAGGCCATGACTCAGCACTCGCCGTCTCTGTCTGTCTCTTTCTCATCTGTCTCTGTTTTTCTCGGTCTCTGTCCAAGACCTGAGAACCTTTATTTAACGTGGAGCATCTTTACACTTAAGAATCGTGCTTTTTGATCTGTACGTCTCGTTTAAAGTAAGACTATCTCTCATTGGAGGGTTCTTTAGGACTTCCGTTTTATTTTACTTTATTGTGCAATTGTTGGTCACTGTCCAATGTAAAACCAACGGCAGCCCATGGTAAACACACACACACACACACAAACAAACTATTGCACTAGGGGCAGTGAACATCCAGCCAGAAAACCCTGTCCTCTCTGGTTTGTTGATGTTCAGAAGCTCCACGTATTTTAAAGTGACCAATTCGTTTGAGGAAGAAAACAACAGTTGATTGCTTAGTGTCTGTAAGTTTTTATTAACTTTGAATTACCACAGAAACTCATTTGTAACTCCAGTTGTTTAGTTTTGTAGCACTTTCAGTCTGCGTTTACTTTCATACAGTTAGCTTTCCCCTGGAGTTCCCCAGTTCCACCTTAAATGATCCAAAACAGCAAAAGTAAGTCAGTGTTTCCCACCTATGAAGCTGGAATAGGGCAATGTCCTCATCTCGCTTCATGCTTTTTTTTCAATGTTTGGAGTTCATCACAAACATCGCCTTTAAGTATCACATTCTTTAACCCTTTAGGGTGTTTTCACACAATAATCTGGAAGAGTTTCCAAACCAAGGTTCGTGTTTTTGTTGCGTTGTATACATTTGGTTTGATATGATTTGGTTCCTACTGTTTACTACATACTACTACTGCTTTTTTGTGGCGAAGATAATGTCTTATGTGTAACACAAACACATACATTGCTTACTTTTGCTGTGCTTATTTATTTAGCAGCTGTTCCACCTTAAATTGTTGACATTCTTAATTCTTAGAACCAAGTGGAAATGGCTAAAATCCAGAGTTTCTGCTCCTGGCTCCTGTCTCCTGGGCACTCCAGCTGTACTGAGCTGTGCTTCATTATCATTTAAAGGAACAGGTGCCAGGAGTTGGTCGTTGTGAACTGGGGGAAACTGGGGCTGTGGTGTTTGATCCTTGTGGTGTTTAGACCAAAGCATATAACACATGTTTCAGACTCCAGAACGGTGTTAACCTCTGGATAATCTGTGTAATGTCCCCTTTAAAGCCTCCACTGGAGAATAACACCACACTTTGCCGTTGTATGATAACTATTCAGACCCGGTTTAGTTTATTTTCTAATGTAGGCTCCCCCTAGCTCCTCTGGTGAATGGTCTCATTGTCCTTTAGACACCACACTTCCTGCCAGTCTCCACCTCTGTAAATACCTTTTCAGGCTCATCCCACTCCTGATCCCCACCCACACCAATATTTACCGTACCCATAAAAACACTGGTCTGGAGTCCGACCGTCCATTTGCCGCTCGACTGCTGGCGCAGGAGCGACGACCGCCGGAGCCCCTGACAATGAGAAAGCTGTGTGTGCAGACAGGACCCTATAAATGATTAATTGCGGTAAAACTGAGGCCTGCTGCCCCCGGGGAGCGAGGCTGGCGCTGTAGGTAGAGGAGCAACGCATGTGCTCCCTCATGTCCTGCTTGTCACGGCTGCAGATGTGTCTCTCCCTCTCCCTCCCGTTTCACACGCAGATGCTTGCTCTTGCACAGGCGTTCACACACAGGCCACGTGAGCCCGGCCTGGCCGGCTCCGCGGATATCAGAGGGCCGTCGCGATCGGGTTTTCAAGGGCAAGCCGTCTCTGACCGGTGCCGTTAGCCCTGTGAAAGCCCTGTGGATTACCTAAGAATTCTGTAACTCCTGCGTATGTCAGGCCAGTGCGGATCTGGTGGCACGTTGACAGGGATACTCCAGCCTTTTATAACCTGATATCTACCTGCGTAATCTGTGTAACATTGAGTTATTACGGACGATAACTCTTAATAGTATCCCTAATAAAACACACTCTTGTGTTCTAATAAAAGCCAGTGTGCTGTTGCTCCAGCACCTGCCCGTTAGCTTCTCTTTACAGATACGTTTGGATTTTATAGGGTCTTCTATTTATGAAGATGTGATAGAGATGTGGCCAACAGAAATTGCGCTTTAGAAAAGTGTACTCCAGCTTTTTTAGAAACGTTTAAACCTCCTACAATGAAGCTCTAATTGGCCCGTTTTAAGAGAGAGGTCGTTGGTCCGAGCTGGCGTTTTGATTCCTTTGGTTTGTCGAGGCCTGGCCCGTCTTATCTCGGTTCCGTCGACTCGTGTAAACAGCTAATGTAAACAGATTTGTTTGAAAATGGTTTGCGAGGCTCCACTGACCTTCTGCGCCTTTTCTTTTATTTACATTAGACTACAAAGTCCAAGAAGTCTCTTTACCCCACCCTCTTTGATTTGAGCTTGAGCGGCTAACCACCAAGCCACTGCACAAACACTGGCTGTCAACCCTGGAGCAAGTGACCACAGCAGTGTGTCTTTTTTTTTCTTTTCACACGCGCACACACACACACACCACTTCCTCAGTTCTTATCTCCTCCGCTGCCTTTGAATCGGTCTCTCTCTCTCTCTGGTCTTTTCCCTTGTTGCGCCAGCCTGCTATTGCTAACACCCCCTTCCCTCCCTCAGTCTCTTTGCCACCCCCGGACTGACCACATCCACCAAAACTCACTCCACAAACATGCAGAGTGTGGAGTGTTGGAGGCGTGTGCTTCACCCTCCTCTTTGCTCTCTTCCCACTCATGCATTGGACCAGCTCCAGTTTTGCTTACTCTGTTTCTGATCAGACAGCTTACCCACCCCCTCTAAACGCTCTCTCTCTCTCACACACACACACACACACACACACATACACATACACATCCCTCAAGGGGGGGTCCACCTTCTCCTCCTCCTCCTCAGCTGCCCTCCTCCCAGGGCGTCCCGAAAACAACACTGGCCGTTCCAAGCCGTCTCCAAACCAACAAGAATGTTTGGCTACTAGTCGGCTTAATGCGTTCAAGATGACTTTGACTGTTATAAGGAAATCCCCCCACTTTAGTAGCCATCTGAAATTCCTTCTGCTTTTTTACAGCGAGGAAATGCTCTCCGAGGCGTTTGGGCGAGAAGCACCAGCAGCCCGCTCGGCTCCATCTTCAGAGACCCGAGGAAGCGCTAGTTAGCTGCCGTTAGAGCGCGAGCCACTTGTCTTCGGGCCAGCTTCGTTCATCTGGTTCTCGCTCTCTGGGACACGGGAGCGTGAGGCGCTGTGATTTACCGCTCCGTGTTCCGACCCTTCATTTAACATCTGTTTTGTGTGGTGAGGGAAAAAAAAAAAGTGTGAGAGTAAGGGGAGAGTTTGGTGATTCGCGCGCCGCTGGCGGGATGTTTTTACTGGGTGAGTCTAAGTCAGTCTCGCTGTTGTTTAGCTCTTCCACAGTTTCACCGCCTATAGAGTCGATTTCTTTCCTCCTGTAGTGCCGCGGCTGGCTACCAGAACCAAGCTTGTGGAACCAAGACAATTGTTTCTCTTGGAACGCTCCGGCGCGCTGAGAGCTTCCCGAGCCCCGCGCCACATGTTCGAGAAGGGAGCGCTGACAAGAGCCAAAATGTACACATATTCTTCTCTGCTCACCATTTGAGATTCTTATGGTGGATGTTTTTCATCTGTGTGTGTGTGTGTGTGTGTCACTGAGAAATTTAAGTGTGTGAGCGTGAGCTAGTCACACCTTCCAGCTGTCACATCTGCCCATGCTTCATGCCGTTCTCAGCTATGGCTCCTTCCAGCTATGCCCCGGTCGCGCTGTTGCAGCTGGACGTTAGCTCCGTCACACACTTAAAAGTGAACGGTGAACGATGGAGGGACAACCTTTGTTTTCTTGTATTCACGTCTCAGTGGATGATTGTTCGCACGGGAGCTAGTTTTTGTAAATGCCTTTTTAAAAGTGTAAAGGACCATCACATAATGTTATGGTACTCTAGCAATTATAGGTCTTTCCTGGAACCGCACGCCCGAGCCAGGAAGCGTTTAGAAACTTTTATTTTTAAGAGAGTAGCTGCTGCCGTGAATGACTGGCGATTGCTTTCCCTGCTGTATTTGTGGGTCCGGTCCTGTATGAATCACCTTTTTATTTCCATGGATTTAAACTGAGAGCAAGGCGTGGTCATGATTCCAGCTGCTCCACTAGCTTCTCTATGAAACCACGTGCAATTGTGTGTGTGTGTGTGTGTGTGTGTGTGTGTGTGTGTGTGTGTGTGTGTGTGTGTGGGTTGTTTTTTTTTTTTTAAAAGAGAACACATAGCAACTGTTCACAGACTTGTCTTTTATAACGGCTATGACGTTAGTGCCCCATTGAGTGACATGAAAGGATGGCTATAGTAACGCTCTCCGAAGTCATTCCAGGTCCAAATGCCATGTGCTATTGTCCGTCTCCTCTTGACTAGCTTGTTTGAGCTGATGTTAGACTAGCGCTCCTTACTTAAATCAAAGCTTAACCACGATTGGAGAGACCACATAACCACATGGTCTCAGACCAGTGTAAAGACCAACTTCTACCAATACCATATGCCAGTGTTTCTCAAAACATGTCCTGGAGTGCCCTTGCCTTACTCATTTTAATCCTCTTTTCCACAGCAGGGCTGAACCATTCCAGTGGCATGTCCACGTAGCACTAACAAAACACGTCCAGGGTAGCTTCCTTAGTAAGGTTAGCTTACCGTGCTCAATTCAGCACTTTACGTTAGCGTCATTTTTCTCATACCGCATCTGGGGTCATTTTAGTACAGAGAAAGGTCCATGAAAATATAAAAACACTTTTAGTATCTTTCAAAACATCGGAAGAAGAATAGGAAGTGGCAGCAACTTTATAACATACGTGGGACTCCATTGTTAGCTCTGTACGTCTAGCTTCTAGTATGTCTAGCTTCTAGCATCTAGTACGACTAGTTTCTAGCTTCTAGTATGTCTGGCTTCTAGCTTCTAGTACGACTAGTTTCTAGCTTCTAGTATGACTAGCTTCTAGTATGTCTAGCTTCTAGCTTCTAGTATGTCTAGCTTCTAGCTTCTAGCTTCTAGTATGTCTAGCTTCTAGTATGTCTAGCTTCTAGTATGTCTAGCTTCTAGCTTCTAGTATGTCTAGCTTCTGGTCAATAATAATGGTCAATAAGCATTGTTAGCTTATTAGCGCATGTGAAAGAGAAGTCTCCATTGCTCAAGCGTACTATTCACCGAACAGCAACGCCCGCTGGTTCCAACTGTGGTCGCTAAAAGACTTTTCATAAGTGCTTTTGAAAAGTTAAACACCTGTATTCAAATTTCAGATAGGTCTGTTTCACTGTGTGCTAACCTGTATTTAGCCTGCTAGTGCTATTACAGGAAAATGTAGCCCTATTTAAGCTAACAGGGCCATTGCTAACGTAGCTGGACTGTGGTTACTTTCTCAGTCACCCCTACTGCTTTTCTGCCTGTAATATCTAGACATTGAGATTTCCTACTTAGCGCTCTGCACATACTTAGACCCACAGTTTGTTGTTTTCATGTGTTTTTAATGATAAATCTGTTTTCCTCCAGTGCATTACACAATCTTAGCTTACTGAGTGTATATAAAACAATGTAAAACTATTCTTATTACCGTAAATACCTTGTATTTACCCTCAAACATGGATTTAGGCTCCTGCTTGTACATTTTATGTTATGATACTGTTAGCCTATCAAAATATACCCATTTTTAATTTACGTGACTATTGTAAAAGTACATTTCAACAATGTAGCAGTACTTTACAGAACACCGGTAACTGACTGACCGCTACAGCTCCTGTTGTCTTTTCTGTTTGGTGATTGGCGCCTGTATACGTGAACTGATGTCAGTAAACGAACTGTATATTTGTGTTCTCCTCCAAGTGTGTTAAGCTGTCCGCTGAAAAGGCATCAGTTTCAGTCTGAAACAAACATCTACACGTGTCTCTGAGGGCTACAGCCCACTTCCCGAAAGTACATGCTATACTCATTACACTGGTCATCGAATGTGTGGGCAGCTGCAGACGCCTACACCGCATGACTGTGTTTCTCAGACAGAGGGATGCGAATTTGTTGCTATCTTACACAGCTGAATATGAACACAGCACATGTTGATTGATTGGAAATGAGTGTACACATTTGCATATGTGTGTGTGTGTGTGTGTGCGCTCAGAGGTAAGCGAGGGTGATTACACCCCCCCGATCCCCCCACCTTTAATTCTATAATAGGATTAATCTTCAACGCTGTCAGGGTTCGGCGCTGATTAGGATGCACATGACCCGATTTTCTTAAGCGTCCACAGAAGCGCTCCGCTGGCACGGCTTAGAGCCCTCTACCAGAGTCGTAAATAAACGTGGTCTGAAGGAAGGAAGGAGAGGAGGGAGAGGAGGGGGGAAGAAAACAGGCCGTTACTAGCGCTGGCTTAGCCGCGCCAAGCTCGTCGAAGCCCGTGTCATCCTTTTAATAAGCTGCTAAACAAACAGTGGCATGGGCCCCATCCGTGTTCTTGCACCCTGGACCTCTGCTCTACTCGGCTGCCTTGCTTTCCTTGGCAGGATGCTCTAGCCAGCTACTTTGCTCCACTTTCGGTGTGGGTGTACACGAGCATGTGTGTTTATGTGTGTGTGTGTCTGAATCAGTAGTGTTGAAGAGCTAGCGGAGGCAGGAAGAAAGAGAGATGTGAGGGGAGGACGTAGCACTAGTCGGGACCTACTAGCTTAACTTTGCAACAAAAACATAGTCTAACAGTGGCTCATCTGGCCGAAATCAGGGGTTTACACCCTGTGGGAGTGCTGGGGGGGATGGGGGTACTCAATAGTTAATTATAGTAGAGTGGTGTCACTGTCCTGACGGTCTTTAAAGCAACGTTCACTATTGTAATAAAAAAAAACACTTCTATTTGCTGCCCTCCAGTCTGTTTTCATGCTGGAAACCAGTCAGATGCGTTTACGAAGCCCCAGTGTCTGTAAATGTGTGACAGACTGTCTCTCTCTCTCTCTCTCTCTCTCTCATCTGTAATATTTTTAGACAACAGAGAGAACTCCAAATGTTGAAAAGCACGAACCGAGATGAGGATGTTGCTCCATAGTGGGGTAACACTGACTTACTTTTGCTGTTTCGGCTCATTTAAGGCGGAACTATCTCCAAACTCAGAAGGCGGCTAACTGCATTAGCGACAGTGCTACAAAACTAAACAACAGTGAATAAAAACAGCTGGATTTCCCCCTCAAACACACCATTCCACCTTAAAAGGCACTTGGCCTCAGGAATGTAAACCGTCAGAGAGAACTGCGCTTAGCCACAATTAGAGACATTCCTTTTAGCAAATAATTTTCACCCACCGGACTCTGGCCTGTTTCAAAACAAAAACGTACTTACAACCATTTGGCTCTCTGTTTTTTTTACCAAAGGACATTACAACATACTGCAGACGTCCCTGGTTTATTCGAGGCTAGGTGCTCAGATACAGTCACGGTTCGTACTGAAGAACCTACTCTTCTTCATTCTTTCATTCGTTCATTCATTATCTGTAACCCTTATCCAGTTCAGGGTCACGGTGGGTCCAGAGCCTACCTGGAATCATTGAGCGCAAGGCGGGAATACACCCTGGAGGGGGCGCCACAGTCCTTCACAGGGCAACACAGACACACACACATTCACTTACACACTCACACCTATGGACACTTTTTGAGTCGCCAATCCACCTACCAACGTGTGTTTTTGGACTGTGGGAGGAAACCGGAGCACCCGGAGGAAACCCACGCAGACACAGGGAGAACACACCACACTCCTCACAGACAGTCACCCGAAGCGGGAATCGAACCCACAACCTCCAGGACCCTGGAGCTGTGTGACTGCGACACCTACCTGCTGCGCCTCCGTGCCGCCATTTGGTTCCATATTTATGTTGGTGGAAATGCACCTTTCCAAATTAGGTTCGCCAACGGGACCCGAACTTGTTCCACGCTTGTAGCAAAGGGCTGAGGGTCAGTCACACGTGACGGCCGTAACAGTGGATGCCCACACACACCGGGATCGTTCAGTTCAGACCCACAGCTTTTATTTCTCAGAATGTTGTAAATGGAGTAGAAACACCACTTGATTTTTTCACACTGTTTATATTATTGTGAAAGGGCAAAGACCTCTAATGTAAATATTCCCGCCTGCCACTGTGAGTTCAGAGATTTGATTCCAAGCCGTGCAACAGCCATCCGTGATCAAGAGAGCAGAACTGGCCTGTAATGCAAAAGCATTTGTGTTCTCCTTCAAGCATGTGGAGCAGTCAGGTTGCATCTGTGGCATATGGTTAAAAAAACCTACTCAGTTGTAAAATAAGGTACAGTAATGTTTAGAAAAGAGCAAGCCATTTATATGTATCCCCAAGGCTCTCTCTCTCTCTCTCTCCCTCTCTCTCTCTCCCTCTCCCTCTCCCTCCCTCTCTCTCTCTCTTCATCTCTCTCTCTCACTCCCCCCCCCCCTCTCTCTCTCTCTCTCTTGTGTTAATAATGCAGCAGGATTAGTTGATTAATGCGGATGAGTAAGAGGTGGGGGCTGCTATGACCAGGCCCTCTCCTCTCTGTGTGCTGTCTGGACCCCTAATAAGACCCCCACTCGTGCCCTAAGGTGCTGCCCACAGTTGTCCAGAGAGACAGTGTGATGGGAGGCGAGGGGGTGGAGGATGCATTTGGTTGTCCTTTCCCCCGACCGTCACAATTAAACCATGCCCCTCTGCTTCTGCTTGTGCCAGTGTGCTACACAACAGCCCGTCCGTGCCCCTCCCCGTGTCATTGCCAGGGGACAGAAGTGCACTTTGGAGTGTGTACATTAGGCGATCTGTGGCTGGCTTTAGTCTCAGAGTTAATGTGATTGCTCTCGACAGGGCTGAGGCCTTTTAATGGTCTTTGTTAGCATCGCTGCGCCCTCATTAACACGGTCAGTACCTGCTTTTATAGCAGGGGCACCTTTAATTCTTCAGAGGAGTGAAATCTCAGTGGGACAGGTGATGGAAAGCGGTTCGATGTTCATTTTTACCAGTTAAACCTCACAGATTTTCTACATAGACACAGAGAGAACACACCACACTCCTCACAGACAGTCACCTGAAGGAAACCCACACAGACACAGAGAGAACACACCACACTCCTCACAGACAGTCACCCGGAGGAAACCCACGCAGACACAGAGAGAACACACCACACTCCTCACAGACAGTCACCCGGAGGAAACCCACGCAGACACGCAGTTACAGCCTACAGAGGATCACTGGGCGCGAGGAGGGAACGCACCCTGGACAGACTTTCAGTTTATCCCAGGGCTGAACACACTGCATACCAGCTAGGCCTATCACAATACTCATTGTTATCGTCAATACATTGTCCCAGAATTAATTGCGATCATTGACGTTATTGCCATTTTAAATGCTCCGGTTTCCTCCCACGCTCCAAAAACACACGTTAGTAGGTGGATTGGAGACTCAAAAGTGTCCGTAGGTGTGAATGTGTGAGTGTGTGTCGCCCTGTGAAAGACTGGCGCCCCCTCCAGGGTGTGTTCCCGGCTTGCGCCCAGTGACCCACCGCCGCCCTGAACTGGATGATGCTTACAGACAATTAATTATTGACTTATTTTACAGACATTGCAAGTTTAAATATTGTAAATAAACAAACATCTCAATAAAAACAGAGGTCAGCGAAAGTGATTGAGAATGACCGGCCTACTACCAACTCACACTTTAGGATTGAGAAAGGAAACCAGAGCACATGGAGGAAACCCATGCAGACACAGGGAGAACGTACCAAACGGACGACTCTAAATCTGATTACAGTATATACACAATTTATTTGAAGCAATTAAAGAACGGTGCGGCCATCCAAACCGGGACATAATCACACAGAAATGTTAGGACAGACACTCACCGCCGGTGTGTTCTACCCCAGGAATTAACTCTCGGTAGGTTCCCTGAGTTGTGATGTCATTTGTTTGGGCATTTTCTCATGTCCACAACCCGTTTTGCTACGTCTCAGAAGCTCAGTATCTGATCTCCCCCTTGAGCCAAATACATTATACGGATATTGGAGAGCACGTTATGGAATTCATATGAGCCTTTTAATGCGAGATATGTGAGTTATGAAAACCGCTGATGCCCACAACACCTGGCAACAAAGGGAACCTACTTAGAACTGCACACAGCCGAGGAGACATCCACTCTGAGCTCTGTACATTAGCTGAGGAGAGCCTTAACGTTTTTAACGAGTGCTCCTCCTTCAGCTTAACTTCACCCAGAGTGCTGGTCGGGAAATAAATAAGGGATTCTGCAAATGTTTTCGCATCGCTGTGTTCAGAACGAGGGGTCGACCTTTCGCGAGAGAGAATTGCTGCCCTTTTGTTAATGCATTCCGTTCGGTCGCGCTCGCCTTTGGGCAGATGCTGTTCACATTGGAATTGCTTACGACAAAGAAGTCATTATCGCAGTATTTTGATTAAAAAAAAACAGCCCGTCCCACCCTCCTGAAGATGTGACTTCATGCTGTGGGCTTGGGCTAATGCTGTCCTCGCTCTCAGGAGCGGCCATCCATACGTGTTGATTGCTTACACACGTCCTCGCATGAACATGAACGCTCATACATATTCATGCGCCACTCGGTGGCTCTGACTTTGGGGAATGGATGCACAGGCGCTCGGGCCTCTTTGTCAAAAAGAGCTGGCAGGATAATGGGAACACAGTTTAAGCCGTGCTTAATCAGTATGTTTTCTCCCGCTCATACTCCCCATAACAGATAATGGACAATCAGCGGGCAGTTACAGAGGCGTTGTTCTGAATGGTCAATTACTCATCTTTGTCTAGTTAAACACACAGCGGAGCGGGCCGCCAAGCAGATTGCGCCACAGCTACATTTATTATCGGGGCCAAGGCAAACAGGAACCCTTTGAGAGCGGAGTGAGAGCTCTCGGGGTACAGGGTAATGTAGTCTATACATCTTTGTGTCATTCCCTGTAATTAAGATGAAGTGTTTACCTGCCTAGGACGGAGACTCCGTGATTTTGTTTGTCTGACTGCAGCCGTAAGGACCAAATAGTGTAAAGTTTTTGAAGACCACGTGGCGATTGCTGATGGTGGCTGAAGAAAGAGAAGCCAGAAAGATCCCCATTTAGTTCTCCGTGGTTTCTCCTACAACATCCAAATCTGCTCAGATATTTCTCCTCAAAACATGAGCTCAGGCTCAGATCCGTGTGAAAGTCACACACACTCTACACTCTGCTTTTCGTAGGGAGTTTTAAGGGAGTCACCATTAAAGGCAATGTTGACGATTTCAGGTGGGGACTGCTGTTTGTTTAAGTTTATCTTTCTGGTTTGTTTACATTCAGAAGCTCAGCGTCTCTTTTAAGGTGGAACCGAATGTTTGAGATGGAATGACTGTGTTTAACATTATTCTCTTTGAATTACCACAGGAAGTCGTTTGTAACTCGAATTATTTAGATGTATAGGTCTTTCATGTGGTTAGCATTCTCTCGCATTTAGAGACAGTTCCACCTTAAGTGATCTGAACCAGCAAATAATGTCACGCCCTTGTCCTGTCGTGTCTGTTTTCCCTGCCATGTGCTCTCTTAGCACAAGGCTCTGTTTGTTATTGTTCGTGTCTCCGCCCTCGTCCTCGTCAGTCTCGTTGGTGATCCGTCCCCCTCGTTATCTATTCCAGGTGTCTCTTGTCTGTGTCAGGTATTTAAGTCCCCTTGTCTCACTTCCGCTTGTCGGTCATTCGTTTCATTTCCCCAAGTCATGTTGTTTTGCTTCCTTTGCCATGTCGCTCAGTCCGGTCTGTCTGTCTCTGTCGTTTCATGTTGTCGTTTCGTTTCCTCTGTCGTTGTTTCTCTCCATAGTCTGGCTTTCCCTCTAGTGTGTCTGTCCCGTTTGCCCTGTGTAGCTCCCCGTATTCTAGTTTAGTCTCTGTTAGCTCCATGTATCTGGTTTGTTATTCTTTTTGTAAATAAAGTTCATTGTGTTTTAGCGTGTGCGTCCGCCTCCGTCAGTCCGCCCTCCGCGATCCTGACAAATATAAGTCAATATTATCCAACTATGGAGCAGGAATGGTTCTTGATTTTGAATGTTTGGAGGTTTCCGTCCACCATTTAAACACCTCCAGATGCTGTTACTCTGCTGTGAGCCTATCGAACAGAGACCCTTTATTTTTATACTCGTTTACTGACACCAGGGCTTTGTGAACACCTCAGACCTGTCTCCAGTGCACAGACAGGTCGGTGAGCTACGAAATAGTGAGACAATATCTGAATTTTCAAATTATTAAAGTGCCACGTTTGAGCAAAACCATTGCCTTTAATCTCTTCTTGAAATTCGGCGTCCTTCATCACGTCTGGCTTCTGATGGGCAGAGACGAGAAAGTGCGAGGTCGAGCACTAGGGAGACGAAACCTCCAGCAGAACAGAGAGTAGTGTGGTGGGCTAAGAGATAAGAATAAGAGAAATAGAGCAGGGTTCAGGGAGAGATTGAGGGTGAGAGAAAGAGAGATTGAAACAAGAATGTGATGGAGGGAACTGAGCAAGAGAGGGAGAGGGAAGGGAGATTGGGAAAGGAACTCAAGGGAGTGAGGGAGAGACAGAGAGAGTGTGCATTCAGCTGTGAGATGAGATGTCTGTCCAGAGCTGGTCTTGAGGCAGCCAGGCTTGGGCCATAATGTCCTTGGGCAGATTTAGGTGTGTGTATAGGGGGTGGTAGCTTAGAGAACGTTAGAAACTGTGAAGTTGTATAAAACTATTAGAAAATAGAAGGTGGGCTAATCAGCGTGATTTGGGAGGTGGGGTCTACATGCCTAGTTCATGTTGGTGAGAGTGTTAAGCCATATATATTTGGGTCACCGTTACAGTGGTCTTTTCCTTTTCTTTTAATTTCATTTTTCATAATACACCAGCTGTTTTCAACGACATGTCCAGAAATCTAAGCACCTGAGCTCTTTTACTAAGGACCCATGCTGTTGTAATTCATGCAGGATGTGGATTGGCCTTGACGTACTGAAATAAACAAGGCTTTCCTAGAAAAAGATGTTGTCTGGATGGCAGCAGGTCATACCACAACCTGTAGATATCCTTAAGCATTAACGGTGCCTTTACAGATGCGTATTAACACACTATTACATCCTCATACCATCAGTGATGCTGGATTTTAAAGTTTGCTTTTAATAAGCAGGATGCTTCCTATTTCATGAAACTCTGAGGATGTGGCATCCATGATTTCCAAAAGAAATTTTAAATTTTGATTCGTCAGACCACAGGACACTTCTCCATTTTGCCTCAGTCCATCTTAAATGAGCTCGGGCCCAGAGACGCTGGTGGTGTTTCTGGATCCTGTTTATATGTTTTTTCCTTGTATTTGTTGATTCAGCGGCTAACTGTGTTCACACACAATGTTTTTTGGAAGTGTTACTGAGCGCATGTTATAATGTTCACAAGAAATTTGTGTATAATTTTACGATAGTGTCACCCTAGTGTTTTTTTTTAATTTTTTAATTACAGCACGTTATTGTATTTTGCTATAAATTCTAGAAGCTAATTTCCATCCTTAACAGTGTACTGTATGAATGATACTATGTTCCTGTTCAGGTAAAATGGTAAGCAGCATGTAGATCGGTGTATCTCAGTATAGTAGGGTGCGTATAAAAGCTGGATTCACTGAAACAGGAGGTTGATGTTGTGGGCGGAGCTGTGCCTACAGTATTTGTAGACTGAAGTCCCCAGTAGTTCATTCTGTGTTGTTGGACCCACGTGCACTGCTGGGATTATAATGCTGTAGTGTTTGAGTAAATTCCTGTAAAAATGCACTGCTCAATGCTTCACTTGAACCTAAGTTTACAGTTAGTTACTGTACATTTACAGTGTACATATTCAGTGAGTTGTTCTCATTTTACTTTGGTGGTTAAAAAAAACCTCAGTTCTCAAGAAGCAGCACAAAAATGTTACTGTCTATAAACCAGACCTTCTATTGTTTCAATAGCCACAACAATAAACATGTAATCTTTTACATAGGTGAACAAATAAAGGAATACACAGAAGGTTTGCCCTCAGAGAAATGATAGAGAGCCTCTATATGTTCTCCCTGCAACACTCAGAATGCAGTGTGCCCTTGCATTGCTTTATAAATTTTCAGGTGACACATTTTACAATGCAATGACGTGTGAAATTGATTTTGCATAGCTCAAAGCATTTGAACTCGCATACTTTCATGTGGTAATTCTAGCAGTGGGGAGCCCTCAGGACCTTCTAGGCCTTTAGAGAAAGCCTAATGGTTTCTGGGAGCTGATAGTACATGTCTGATTTTTTTTTTATAACCAGTATACGCATTTAAACACTGGACTTATTACAGTAAAACACAATTCAGTTTAAGTTTTGGTGACATAGCCATGCAAGCTCATCCATTGATGTGATCTGTGGAACTTGAAGGAGTTCTGAAGGGCTCTCGAGTTTGATTATCTCCCAGCGTGATTAGGAAGTGACGGTGGGATCAGCCGGTTGCGATTTCACTCCTATTGAGTGGAATTTATACGGGGCACGGTGATTCATTCGTGGGGAGCCCTACCTACAGCACTCCCTCGTGAAGCAGTCAATAAACGTTTGTGAGAAATAGCGCACCCTGTGGCGCAATTCCTAATCATGAGTAAAGGCTCTGCTTGAATGTACGCTGTAAGCACTGTACCACGTAGCCATGCACCCACCGCTGTAGCCCCAGAAATATAACTGCGCAAAGTGGGGATGCAGACCGCAGTAAATATGATTGGTCCACAGTCGGCCAAATATGTGTCAAGTAGAGGAGAAATTAATGGAATGAAGTCCAGAAACTCTTCTTGGCCACATTACAACTGCCAGACGGCAGCAAATTCATAGTGAGAGATTTCCTCAGACATCAGTTTGGACATCATTGATGATTAAAGAGGTGGAAGAACTTGACGGAGAATTACAGATGCCTCTGCAAAGAAAGAAATGCAAAGCCTCACTACTAAGTTTGGGGACCCAGGCTGGAAATACGTGCCAGAGCAGTATTCCTTTATTTCTAAGGAGTGATTTCACAGAGAGGGATTAAGTCTAGTCCAGGGCTACACAGTGTCTTTACGTGTGATTTCCCATTGACACTGAAGTCCTGTACTAAGCTTAATCCCTGTCTGGGAAACCAACTCTAAATGTTAGAGTTGAATGCAATGAATGCAATGCACTTCAATACAGAATTTCGTATTTATGACCTAAATAGAACGGAGGAACATATTTGAGATTCAGCCCTAGTGTTTTGGTGGTGTGATTGCATAGTGACACAGCTAACCCAGTAAACATTTAGCCATTGATTCAACGTTGAAATAACGTAATGACTGCCGTCTAATCAACGTTCTCTTAAGGTTGAAAATGAAAGTTGAAAAGACGTCCAAACACAGACATTGAAAAGACGACTATTAGACGTATTTTGGACGTCCATTGACGTTATTAATTGGTCCCGAAATAAATTACTTGTATAAAATGCGTTTTGGACGTCCACTGACATTATCGATTGGTCACCACTTAACTAACTTATTAAGATGGATTTTGGACGTCCATTGACGTTTAAAATATGTCCTTGACGGACAGACTACTTTTAGACCTATTTTGAACGTCCAGGGACGTTCCTTGTTTACTGGGAATGCACAAGCTCTTATTACATTAAACTGTGTTGACTAACACCTATGCAAATGTCTGTGTATGACGCCCACATCCCAATGTAGAAAGCTTCATACCTGTGCTCTGTACTGAAAGAGTTGCTGAAACAAACTGCGGCATATATATGTTTATATGGAAGTGGAAATATATGTGGTTAAAGCACCAGAATCTGCGTAGTGTAGTAGGTTTATTGTTTTGTTAATGGGTCATGGTTAATGATTTATAGCCTCAGATCTTACTGCAAATCCCCAAATCTACAAAAAGTGTTGGACATCAATAGTTCTTGCAAATGTCAAATCTAAAGATGTGGTGTGCCCAGTGCACTATTAACTGCTATTGTCACAGATCCCCACAGCTCTAATCCTTCTCTCTCTTATTCTTTTTGTTTGGTCACAGGCAGCGGACTGATGGGCAACTCTTCAGCCTCCTTCATGGGGACATTTCTGGCCAGCAGTCTGGGCTCTCCTCCTTCGCACCCACCTCACCCATCCAGACCGCCATCCTCCCCGTCTTCTCCTCCCTACCGTGGGGGGCCACACTCCAGCGCCTCTCAGATCTGGTTCCCACATTCACATGAAGGTAGGCAACCCACTTGCCGCACACGGCCGGATTATGACCGTCTGTCCGGTTTCTCCGGTCCTGGAGTAGCCCTCTGTGCCCTGTTGGAAGGTCTTGTTACTCAGATGATTAGTTATAAAGCAGGATAAACAACGTAAGGCAAGGCTACTCCTGGCCCAAGCTTGAGAACCACTGTTCGTAGTGTGTCTGGAGGGATTGTAGGCCCGCTGGGTTTCTCACTGAGTTTACAGCCACACTAGATCGTTCTGGTCCCTGCGCTCTTGGCGGCCCCACCCTAGTGGTTTTCCAGATTGCAACAAGAGGGCAAAAGTTCATCCAAAGAATCTTGTGGTCTTTCGTACACGTCAGCAAGAATGTGAGCTCTGTGCTGCCCGGCGCACACACACTCACACACAATTTGTACACACAAACACTTAAATACACTCGAGGCAATAAAAACACTGCGCGGTCCACAGTGGTCGCAGCTGTCATGTGAAAGCCAGTGTGGCTTTTCCCACCCCGCCCTGCCTCTCGTTTCAGATCCCAAGCTCCACCCGTCCCTCGGCATGCCAAACCAATGACCACCCTTCCCTCCCTTCAGATCCCTTTCCCTCCAGTCCTCTCCACCATCGCACTGCAGCCCAACACTGAGAGAGATGACAGACCGGCGAAGCTGCTAGAGTGAGAGACAGAGATAGAAAAAGGAGTAGAGAGAGAGAGAGAGGCATGCCCAGGCATGCCCGGGTGCCACTCTGAGCTTGTTCAGAGATTTTCAGGAGGGGGTGATGTCAGTCCCTGGCCACCTTTGAACATGCCAAGCACTCGTAAACCATTAGGAGCTCATCCCAGTGTCATTTGTGTAATCCGGAAACTCTGCCCTGGTAATTACAGAGCCCAGGGCTGTCCTGACGCCCCAAAGTTACTCTGGCACCCTGGCGCAGCTTCCAGGCTTAGCCGAATATATTTGTCTTTTTTTTTTTTCACGGTCGTTAGGAAACAAATCCATGCCTACACATGATTTACAGATCAGGTATTCAATTTGCGTGTAATAGCTTGTGTCTGGGACTGCAGGCTGCCCACTGCATCCACACGAGTGCACCCTAGGGAGGAGGGAGTGTGCCTGGAGTGGGTTGCGGTCGGCAACCGTGCTTTTGGGTTGCGAGTGGTCACTGAGCCAGCTAAACCACTGCTGGTGTTGACGACTTCTCTTCAAGTCTGGCCAAGGCCTTTGGAAGAACTCTTGGTAATTTGCTAAAAAACAAGGCGGCGCGGTAGAACGTAGACAAAAGTCAAACTCAATCGGGCCTGTGGATACCCTCGGCCCCGCCGGAACAACTCGGAGCGGAAAAGAATAGTCGCAGTGCCCCGTGTCAGTCATCTCCTTTCGAAGAAGCAGGACATTAATAGGAAAGAGGACGGTAATAGTGACATTACTAAAAGTAATAAGGATGATTACGAGCAGGATTATTATGATGGGCTATTATCTCTATTGCAGTTTAATTGTGTAGAACGTTGAGGGAGCGTGATTGAATCCCAGCTCTTCATCAACTGTGCTCTCTCTCTCTCTCTCTCTCTCTCTCTCTCTCCCTGTGTGTTTAAGATAATTGCATATTGTCTTTTCTCTGGAATGCATCGAAAGAAAGTCATCAAATTGAGGGGCACAATTACCCATCTTTTCCTCTGCCCTACTGCTCCACGGGTGCAGACGTTCTCCCACCCGCAGCGTTATCCTGCATCTACGACGTCTCTTTTTGAAGTACGAGAAGATCCCTTGAATGTCTTGCATCCCACTGGTCCAAACCCTAGATCCCCCTCTTGCCTTGGATCAAACTGATTGTTGTGAATCTGATATCAGCTTTTACAAGCATCACCCGTGTACTAGCTGTAGCTGCCCGTTAGGAATCCTCCTGAGTGTGTGTGCGCATCCTCAACCCTTGTTCGACTTTGTGATTGGTGGGAGAGGATTTCTGAAGACTGATTGCGAAGGTAGGAGTACTGTTAAGGTGCCGTTCCACTGCATGGAACCTGCTGAGCTTTACTTGGCTCCAGGTTTGCTTTTCCGTTATGCAATTTCGGTTCCTGGTACTGGGTCGTTTTTTATTTTCGCACCTGCTCCCTCGTGGTTCCAAGCGAGGAAAGTCAGCACTGGACTGTGACGTATAAATCTAGCTGAGTGCTGATTGGCCAGAGAGACTTGTCCGTCATGAGGAAATGCTCAAAATCCCGACTCGCGACGGCAGCTCGTAAAATTACGACGTCGTCCTTTGAAGAGGTTCAGACGCTCGTTGGATCGGTGGCTGCAACAAGGAAGGAACAGACTCCACTGATCTGTCTGAACTGATGACGGAGCTGTGTTCAGTCCCAATCCAACCAGGTACCAGGGACCAAAAGACAAGTACAGGTGAGGACGAGTAGGTACCATGCAGTGGAAAAGGGCCATTACCTTCCCTGCTGAGAACTAGAGCGTACGGTACTTTCACAATTATCTGTTCGTTTTCACTTTCCATTTCTAAGCTAATCTTTGTCTCGTCCAAGTCAGTGGGTTACAGCTGAATTACTCTTACACGACACAAGAATATAATGTTATAAATAGCCTCATGAAATCAACAACATGAGGCCTGACCAGTGAAGGCCATAAACACCAACTATATTTGATTTCTGTTGGAAAAGTTGGGGGTCAGAAATCTCGAAAACACAGGGAAAGCCCAACAGTGCTGGGAGCCAACTGGCCGGTGTCCAAATAGCGGCTTTAACTGTGCCAAACGCCGAGGCCTGCCATCTCCTCCCCTCTCCCTCTCTCTTTCTTTTACTCGTTCTCTCCCTCCTCTCTCAGTTTCCTTCATGTTTTCCCCACTCTCTCTGTCTGTGGTTTTCTCCTCGCTTCCATT
>NC_089812.1:4547642-4570142 GCF_029633855.1 Hoplias malabaricus | reverse complement strand
TCCGGGTGACTGTCTGTGAGGAGTGTGGCGTGTTCTCCCTGTGTCTGCGTGGGTTTCCTCCGGGTGATTGTCTGTGAGGGGTGTGGTGTGTTCTCTCTGTGTCTGCGTGGGTTTCCTCCGGGTGACTGTCTGTGAGGAGTGTGGTGTGTTCTCCCTGTGTCTGCGTGGGTTTCCTCCGGGTGACTGTCTGTGAGGAGTGTGGCGTGTTCTCCCTGTGTCTGCGTGGGTTTCCTCCGGGTGACTGTCTGTGAGGAGTGTGGCGTGTTCTCCCTGTGTCTGCGTGGGTTTCCTCCGGGTGATTGTCTGTGAGGAGTGTGGTGTGTTCTCTCTGTGTCTGCGTGGGTTTCCTCCGGGTCACTGTCTGTGAGGAGTGTGGTGTGTTCTCCCTGTGTCTGTGTGGGTTTCCTCCGGGTGACTGTCTGTGAGGAGTGTGGTGTGTTCTCCCTGTGTCTGCGTGGGTTTCCTCCGGGTGACTGTCTGTGAGGAGTGTGGTGTGTTCTCTCTGTGTCTGCGTGGGTTTCCTCCAGGTGACTCTCTGTGAGGAGTGTGGTGTGTTCTCCCTGTGTCTGCGTGGGTTTCCTCCGGGTCACTGTCTGTGAGGAGTGTGGTGTGTTCTCCCTGTGTCTGCGTGGGTTTCCTCCGGGTGACTGTCTGTGAGGAGTGTGGCGTGTTCTCCCTGTGTCTGCGTGGGTTTCCTCCGGGTGATTGTCTGTGAGGAGTGTGGTGTGTTCTCCCTGTGTCTGCGTGGGTTTCCTCCGGGTGACTGTCTGTGAGGAGTGTGGTGTGTTCTCTCTGTGTCTGCGTGGGTTTCCTCCAGGTGACTCTCTGTGAGGAGTGTGGTGTGTTCTCTCTGTGTCTGCGTGGGTTTCCTCCAGGTGACTCTCTGTGAGGAGTGTGGTGTGTTCTCCCTGTGTCTGCGTGGGTTTCCTCCGGGTGACTGTCTGTGATTAGTGTGGTGTGTTCTCCCTGTGTCTGCGTGGGTTTCCTCCGGGTCACTGTCTGTGAGGAGTGTGGTGTGTTCTCTCTGTGTCTGCGTGGGTTTCCTCCAGGTGACTCTCTGTGAGGAGTGTGGTGTGTTCTCTCTGTGTCTGCGTGGGTTTCCTCCAGGTGACTCTCTGTGAGGAGTGTGGTGTGTTCTCCCTGTGTCTGCGTGGGTTTCCTCTGGGTGACTGTTTGTGAGGAGTGTGGTGTGTGGTGGTACAAACAATGAACGATACTGTCATTTAATGCATCATACACAAACATAAAGCTTTGTTGTAACTCATCTATTTATGTCTATTTCTGATTATATTTGCCTAAGAATACAACTAATATTCCGAAGTAGGTTTTGGAGCCATCGCAATCCTCATCGGGAAGAAACTGATACAGAAGATGAATGAATGTATTGTGTTCTAAACGCACTGATATCAGACGGAAGATAAGGTATTAACCTCAAATACCGACACGTCCCCAAAATATCAAAGGTCATGGATCCTCCAAATAATGAAAATGCACCAGTGAAAATGAGAGCTTTAAACACTGTATGAGATCATAAGAGTATATCAAATTCATTCATTCCCTTGTTCTTTTTTCCATCCTCTCGCTCCACTTCACTCACATTAACAATGAACAGGGCGTATTGCGGTGTTCGCTGAAGCTATTTTTGGATCTAACGTGTGACAGGGAGATTTGTGGAGGAGGGGATTCACTAGGTTAATTGTCTGGTTTTATTGCACATCAGGCAAATTAACACCTAATGCCTATCTCTTATTTTCCTCTGGTTTTCTGTTTCCGTTTCTACATTTTCTCATTGATTCTATTTTAAATGACATGCTATATCCTCTAAAATGTTTCTCCTTGGAGCTGGCATAGATGGAAAGAGTGGTGCACCCACAGAATCTCTTCACCAGTGATATTTATAAAGCCTTTTTTTTTCTTTTTCTTCAGAAATAAGGCCTATTTTCTCCTACACTTTTTTAACCAGGCTTCAAAGGCTTGAAAGTGAGCTGTCTGGTTTCGGTTGTAACTGCCTTCCACATGGGTTTGTTGTGCTAGTGGCAGATGTTGGAAAGTCCAGCGAGCTGAAACACAGTTGAACTCTGGCCTTTGGCTTAAAGCACAGCGGGTTCTGCTGCCACGGCTCTTTGCTTATTGTTCTGCAGCCTTATCTCTTACCTCAGCACCGGGGAGGCTGTGAGATTAGCTCAGTGAGAACCATATGTTTGGGAGACAAAATTCATCCATTACCCAAATCCCCAAGATTGAGCTGGTCCCGTTGTTTGCATTGCAAACCCAAATAGGAATGGCAAATATGACATCCAAAGCCTGTGGTTATTGGTGTATGTAGAGCACCAGCTGCATTGGACCTTAAGGATTAAATCATGACCAGAATCCTAACAGCTAAAGGAAATATGGCTTGGTGACTGCTGTCTGTCCTTATCAGAGCTCCCTTCAGTCTCAGTCTCTCTCTCTCTCTTCTCACTTGCTTTGTCTACGATATCTCTCCCCCTTTCGTCTCGTTTCTGCTCACCCCCCGCTCTTCTTTCTCTTTCTCTTCTCTCAGCAGCCCCAGGGTATCCTCGCTTCTCAGGGAGTCTAGCCCATACATTCCTTCCCATAAGCCATTTGGATCATCACGCCAACAGTGGCGTCCTCTATGGGCAGCATCGTTTCTACGACACCCAAAAAGGTGAGTAAACCAATCAGCTATACACACACACACACACACACACTCAGAAAAATCACTGGATTACAGACTGTAGACCGTCTGCTGCCCGGTTCCTCAGCGCTCAGGACCCCCACAGAGCAGGAGTGATGTGGTGGTGGATCATTCCCAGCGCTGCAGTGACACTGACGTGGTGGTGGTGTGTTAGTGTGTGTTGTGCTGGTGTAGAGTGGATCAGACACAGCAGTGCTGCTGGAGTTTTAAACCCTGTGTCCACTCTCTGTCCACTCTGTGAGACACTCCTCCCTCGTTGGTCCACCTTGTAGATGTAGAGTCAGAGACAGTAGCTCATCTGTCGCTGCACAGTGTGTGTCGCTCGTCCTCTAGTCCTTCATCAGTGACACAGGACGCTGTCGGCTGGATGTTTTTGGTCGGTGGACTGTTCTCAGTCCAGACACTGAGGGGTTTAAAAACTCCAGCAGCTACTGCTGTGTCTGATCCACTCTACACCAGCACAACACACTAATATACATGTGGGCAGCCTTGGCCTAATGGGTAGAGAAGCGGGCTTAGGACTGAAAGGTCATTGGTTTGGGGGCGGTGGGAGGGAAGAAACAGCACTTTCCTCCTCTCTAAATCCATGGTGCCCTTGAGCAAGGCACCAAACCCACAACGGCTCCCCGGGGATGGCTGCACTAGTGCACTAGGGTAGGAAAGTATGCAGAGAAACAGATGGACTACAGTCTGTACTCGTAGAACTGTGTGGTCAGTGGAGCTGATAAAATGGACAGTGAGTGTAGGTGTTCGTGATCCAGTATCAAACCCAGTTAAATCATTTTCTGCGTTCATTGTTTTCTACATGTTTTGTATCTGCCCTCATTTCTTTTGTCTTAACCTTCCACAACAGTGTGGTGTAGTTCTAAAAATGTAGAACCCATGGGAAGCTGTTCTCACTCCGTGGAGTCCTGAATTATTGACGATCTTGTTTGATCTCCCTCGCAGAGAACTTCTATCTCAGAAGCCTTCCATCCCAACCCCCGCTCATCTCAGCAAATCACGGCATCCCACCCATGTCAAGGACAGGGCCCGGGCACCCGCAGGGCTCCTGCAGTAGGGACGCAGCAAGTGGGATGAACTTGCACAAGGGCCTTAAGGAAGCTAGTATAGACAGAGGAGCGGTCTCAGGCGTGAAGGACAAAGACAGGCCCAGTAGCAAACATGAGTCCAAAGACCGCCATCCCCACAACCACCATCCACAGCCCCAGCACCATCACCCCCACCAGCCCCCACAGCATCACCCTCAGCACTCTCTCACCATGGAAGACATGAACGGCCGGGCCTTGGACAGGCACAAGGCTTCTGTGCTCATGGAGTACAAGGACCATTCGCAGAGCATGAACAAGCCACTGAGCGCCTGTCTGCTCAACGGCAAGATGCAGAACGGAGACACTGGGGTTGGGGCCGGGGCTGGGTCCAAGGGCTCCATGGCCAGCTGCGGAGGAGAGGGCATGAGCAGGGGTGGTGGAGGCTCAGCAAATGTGCAAGCCAGACATATGGGCAACAGTGGGCGCTGCACTAAGGAAGCAGTGAGTGGGGAGATGAGAATCAGTGAGCAGCATCATTCCGATTGTCTGGAAAGGGGTCAGACACTGCACCAGTCTTTGACCTACTCCGTGCCCCCTCCTTTGCCCATGGGCTCGGCCACTGGCGGGGGGCATCCGGGAGGGTTCCACTGTTTACAGCTGCACCCGAGCCATCCACATCATCCACATCACACGCACCACTCGCACCACAGCCACCACGCCCACCATCACCCGGACTTCTTCTGCCCCCCTCCACCTGCCTCAATAGCCAACCCTTCCATACATGAAAAAGTGGTTAGCGCTGGTGGTGCAAGAGAAGCGAAAGTGATCGGACCCACGTTTGTGCCATCGGTCGGCCACCTGGGGGAGAAAGTCGGAGGCCCGTTCCAGCTGGGAAACCCTGAGTGCCAGGGCGTGGGAGGTGGGAGCAATGGTACAAAGGACAAGGCCATGGAGAAGGCGAGTGGGAGTGGTGGGCATCCTGGGAACTGGCATAGGAAACAGCAGGAGCAACAACAACAACAACAACAACAACAACAACAACAGCAGCAGCAGCAGCAGCAACCCCCGCCCCAGAAGCAGCATCCTTACAGAAAAGCAGAAAAAGCCCCAGACTGGATGCACCCCAGTCATCATCACCTGCAGCAGCAACAGAGCCACGTCCAGCAGCATCAGGCTGTGCGCTCCCGTAGTGCAGACTGCATCAACAGCATGGATCCAGATATATACAGACCTACTCTGGTGCAGGAGCCCAAAAATGGCCATCCATTATCCCACCCCACTAATGTCAACCCGCAACCGTATAGAGACTGTTCGCACTCTGGGCCTCCTCCCAACTCCTCACCGCTTGCAGGGAAGACCATGGCCCAGCAGGGACCTGCTGGTGGAGGGGGTAGTTGCTCAATGCAGCGAGATGGCCAGAAGGTGGCTCGTATTCGCCACCAACAGCACGGCAGGGCAGGTTCCGATGCTTCCTCGGTGGAGCTAAACCAGACCAGTGCCGGTCAAGAAATGAAGCGCAAGATGGAGATGTCTCCATATGGCTACAGCAACAACAACAGCAACGGGCACCAGCACCATTCACATCAGCAACCACCCGTACCGCCCTGGGCCATGCATCCCCACCATGTCCAACCAGAGGAGGACCAGCGCAAGGCGTACATGGAGTCAGTTGCGGGAGCTGGCAACGGCAGGCAGCAGCCTCAGCAGCACCAGTCGGCAGGAATGGCTCCCCCACCTCCTCTCCCAGCGCTCCCTGCCACTGCACAGACTCAGCAGGAGGCTCTGGGCTCTCAGGGGGAAGGCAGCGCCATGAAAAGCCTTCTCAAGTACAGCAGCCAACAGCAGCCTCTGCTCCTCTCCCAGAAAAGCCCATTCGGAGGATTGGGGAGTCTGAAAACGGGACCCAACGGCAGTAACTGCACCTTGCAGGCTAACAAACAAACACTACCGTCCAGGAAAGGTCCGACCAATGAGAGCGAACGTCCCGACTGTGGGGGGCGGGGCAGGGACATGGGGGAAGGTCCTCATGTCGAAGGTGAAGTTCGGCAGCCTCCTGTGGGAATCGCGGTCGCCGTGGCCCGGCAGAGGGAACCGACGTGCCGTCCGCCAGACAACCACCCGAGCAGCCGCCAGGGAAGAGTTCCCTCGGCTATGAAAGGTAAGCATGAACCTTAACCCTTTAGGCGCCACTTAAACAAACAAGAGCGGGCAGAGCAGCTCTGCTTGTTTGCGGGTGACCTCTGGAAGACCTCCCTGATGAAAAATAAACATCAGAGCTTGCCAGGACCTAAAGTGGAAACAGTTTTCCCTGCTACTCATTTAAATAGTTGCGCAGGATGAGCAAGAATACACATGCAGTTAGTTTGTATGAGAAATATTGGAGAAAACGGTTTGATTTCAGCCTGTTTCTCAGGTGCTCCACGCTCCATGTATCCTTCAGATTCACCCGGAGAAGAGGAGAGGAAAAGAATGAGTGGAGAGCACATTGGTCATCCGTGTCTGGACAGGGAGCGAGACACATTTATCAGGTAAATAACCCACTTCTCATTCTTTGTCTCACACACACACACTTCTCTTTCACTTACTCACCCTGTAACCTTTCACCCTCTTCCCATCTGTCTTCTCAGGGATAATAAGGAAAGGGTAGAATTTGCACGGATCCATCCCTCCAACAGTTGCCATGGTGACCTCACCTCTCATATCATGGTGCCAGGTGGCAATTCTCTGCAGTCGGGCCAATTAACGGACCCCGCCGCGCATGCCCACTCCGCGCACCACCATTGGATGCCACGCACAGGAAGTCCCTCCCTCTGGATGACAGGCCATTCCTATGGTACATCATTTTTCAAAAGGGTTGAACACAACTGAAACGTCGGCTGTAGGTGGAGTCTGTGGATGGGCCGTCTGTTGTCAGTAAATGCAGTATGTGGTGAAACCCAGAAGGGGGCATAATGTTGTTTCAAATGCTGTCAGTATTAAAGCAATAACAGCATCCTTTCATAATTCACACTTTATACAGAGTCTAACAGTTCAGCGATGTAAACACAGCGTCACTCCTGTTGAGTTCAGAAGGTAGATTACAATTTATTATAAGAAGAGACAGTGATAGAGACAAACACAAAGTGGTGCGTCCATTCGGCACTGACTGTAATTACGTAAAAGAGGAATAAGCCAGATTCCTTTGGGATGAAGTGCACAGTAAACCGTACTACACCTGTACCTGGTACAATCATTTATCTGTGAGGCTTTATCTAAAAATCTGTCCTCCCTTTCCTCATTACTCAGGTATCAGTCACACTGCTCTCCACCAGAATCTTCCCCCTGGTTTCTCTGCAGCCATGCCAGCTCCACTGCAGCCTGTACTGCCCCTGCCACAGGACCCTTCTGCCCAGCTGGTGGTGTTGCCCAGTGAGCCGGCCTCCCACCCAGCCACTCATCACTTAGGTAATAGTCCCTCCATTACATTTACAGCACCGTCCTGAAATCGAGGGGTGGGGGGATATGTTGGATATATTGCAGTTTCTATGGGATTAGCAATGACAGAGGCTCTGTTCTCCACGTTACAAGACAATGGACTGTGCTCCCCCATAAAATACATGAATTTTCAGTCCTGTTTTGGTATTTAAAAATATGATTCAACAACATCAGTTGCACTTCATTGCTGCACTGCTAATGGCAGTCATTATTAAGCTTTTACCCAGACATCCCACTCTGCAAACGCTCATTTCAGGGAGATGCCATTAAAGATGACGTTCAAGATTGTAATCAAAAAACACCTTTTATAAAACTCAGAAGCTGTTTCCTCATCTTTTTGCTAGCAGACGAGGTCTCTGAGCGTGCTCGGAACCTGTCGAATGTGTTTACAAAGCCAGTAAATGGGTAAAAAACAAAGCGTCTCAGTCCGGTATGCTAGGCTTTCTCTCCCTCTCTCTTTGTTCACGGCAATGAAAAGGAGGATTTTAGTCAACAGAGAGACTACAAATGTTGAAAAGCACAAACCGAGATGAGGATACTGGTCGTTTACGGATCGTTTGAAGTGACCTTTTCAGAGCGTGGATCTCAGAAAGAAAACACACACACACACTCAGTGAGAGAGAGTGCCAAATAAAGCATCCTGATTGGTCTCTCTTTGAGGTCTCTCTGCAACCCAGTCGTCCTCGTCCAATGTCTGCCTGACCTCACAATCTGCCATAGCACTGCGTGACTCTAAACCGATGGCCAATGAAAAAAGAGGTAGACTGTTAAGCCCCGCCCACAGAGAAAGCTCATGTAGAGACCAATCAGTATGCTTTCTTTGTCTCTCTCGCTCTCTCTCACTGCTTTTGCTTTATCTGGAAGGGCAGAGAGCTTTTAACCCCGACCCGAACGACCTTGCACAGAGCGGATCCAACAAGAAAAATGGCCTTGAACGTCTTTTATACAGTGATAGAAACAATGTGGCATACAGAAGTCACAGCAGATATTTGTAAAAGCGGCTTCGTTTATGGGATTCGTCAACCTTCCTTCATTCCACCACATGGTAACCACCTCTGGGTCTTCTGAATCATCTGAGCAGTGACTAATTGGGGTGACTTTCCGGTTTCAAGACGGCTCAAGAGTGGCCGTAGAGGACACCGCTGTTTACAGAGGAGCCATTGCTTGGGCTGTTTGGGCTGAGCTAATGGACAAAACTTGTGCACAAACTCCCCCTAAGTCCGGCTATTTCCTGTGGACCACCTGCTCCAGCTCCATAGGGATAGTCATCCGGATGGGTCAGGATGCCCCCCTTCCAACCCCTCCCCCTCCCTAGCTCTTCACACAGAGGCTGTGTCTGTGCTTCACTAGAATAAGGGCTTCTCTGGACTCGGAGGGTCTACGCAGGCCTCTGCTCCGCTGTGAAATTTAATTAGCCCTCTGTCCTCGACAGAGCTTCGCTTCCTTCCGCTCTCCACAGGAATCCGAGCTGAGTCAGGAAGCACATCCACAAAACTCTTCCCCCGGGAAACATTAGCCAAGCCGGGTTAACGTTTCAGAACCGGGGTCCGTGGTGTGCTGGGGTCGGAGGGGGATATTGAGTAGGGTGGGTCAGCATGGGTGTGTGAGTTTGGAGCTGAAAAACACACTGGGACCGCGCGAGGCGTGGGCCATGGATGTGTCATAGTCAGTGCGCTCAGCTGTCTCTGACCCGCAGCACATTCCCCGGCGGGATCCCACAGCGGAGGCAGTAGAAGCAGCGGCTCTCTAACATGGGAACCGGGAGCTCTTCTGGTCTACATGGCTTTCAGAGTCGGGGTTTTACAGGGGGCAGGCTCGGGTTGATTGCTCACAGAGGCCTAAAGAAAGCCAAGTCCCAACTGTTTCCATCCTGTGTCCTATCAGCGAAGTATCCTCCTCATCATCCCCATCATCAACAACGTGTAGTTGCTTGAACATTCCAGAAAGCTCTAGGCACGTCGTATGTGTGTGAGAGCGCGAGAACGTGGGAGTGCTTCTGTTTGGCTGAACAGGCCTGCTCCCATGCCCTTAGTGTGGGCTGTGTTTGTGGAACAGAGAGGAGAGTACTGCACCCTCTGTGAAGGAGAATGAAATAAATGCATGTGTTAGTGATTTTTGGCAGCGATGATGACGGATCTGTGCGTGAGAACTATACATTAACGCTTTTAATCTCCCTATAATACCATTATAACTCTAACAATCTCTGACTTCCACTCCCTCTCTTCTATACTTCTCTTTCATTAGATGTGATGGAGCAGCCTGGTCTATGGCCCCCAGTGTACAGGGCCCGAGGGCCACCCTCCCACATGCAGCATCCTGCTGTGTATTCTCGCTCCCAGTTTCTACGGCAACAGGAGCTGTACGCACTCCAGCAGCATCAGCAGCTGCAGCATCAGCAACACCCCAGCCATCAGCAGCCGCCTCAGCCGCCGCAGCAGCACAGAGGAGCACACGGCATGGAGCTGCAGCACAGGAGCGGTCACAACCAGGTTACTGTCACCTTTTAAAATGGCCTCAGCATGTGACCAGGTCTCAGTGTGATGCAGGATAGAACCTAGCACATCTGCTGATATGTAAAGGGTGCAATGTTACAAAGCCATCAGAAGCCTATTATTATAAGGTGTTTAAAAAACAAGTTTTAAAGTGAATACAAATCTAATTCAGACATTCTCCCACTCTTTTGTCAGTTTATGGCGAGTGTTAAACATGACAGCGGTCGTTTTATTGAAAAGTAAAAATAACTTAAACGTTAAGTGAGAGGGAACTGCAGCAGGTAGTGTCTCAGTCACAGCTCCAGGGTCCTGGGGTTGTGGGCTTAAGCCCGGCTCCGGGCGACTCGGTGTTCTCTCTGTGTCTGCGTGGGTTTCCTCCGGGTGCTCCGGTGTCCTCCCACACACGAAAAACAAAAACACACGTTGGTAGGTGGATTGGCGACTCAAAAGTGTCCGTAGGTGTGAATGTGTGAGTGTGTGTCGCCCTGTGAAGGACTGGCGCCCCCTTCAGGGTGTGTTCCTGCCTTGCGCCCAGTGAATAGGTAAGAATTCCGGGTAGGCTCCGGATCCCCTCAATTTGAGAAGCGGTTACAGGCATCAAATGAATGAATGAATGAATGGAAAGTGAGAAAAATGCATTGCATCAAAGAGCTGTGAAAACATGTTCATCGATTTGTTATGTTTCTGGGGATAATAGTGTATTAGATGATTTAAAGATAGAGATTCCGATGTTCGTGATTACGCGATTACGCAAATTAAAAGTCCCTTATGTTTGTCGCTAGCCAGTTATTGGGTTTGATAGGGTTAAGGGTCTTTATCATCTCATGGATCCGTTTATCTCTGAACCATTTGGGCTCCTCTTTAGGGAGCATGTGTTTGACACCTGACACAGAGAGAGACCGTTCTGCTCTTCATGGAGATCTACAGCTGTTTTTATGCAGAGGGGAGTAAACAGCACTCGGAGCCAGTGAATCATGAGTTTTCATCTGAAAAATCCCCCTATCAAACCACAACAGCTCCCACAGCTCCACAGCTTCCTAAGAATTCCTGTACGATTCGAGGGTATTTCTGTCTGGGCTCGATTCTGTCACAGTTTAAAATCAATAGACATTGAGGCTCTAAATTTCTGCCTTATTTAGCAGTGCACAGGCGCCAAACTGCACATCTTTTAAAGAGCGTTTGTGTGTGTGTGTGTGTGTGTGTGTTAGCATTTGTCAGCTAGCTTGGGTCAACAATCTCTCAGGTCAGGAGCCTCTTTATGGACTTGCTCTGTCTTAATCCTGAAACTCCACTTCTTGCAGATGCAGAAGAAACCAGAGGAGCAGAGCATGGAGTTGGAGGACATCCTGTCTGAGCCCAGGACTCCCAAAGCTGCCAAGTCTTATGCCTATGGTCCAGCGAACCAGACCACTTCACCTCCTAGAGCCTCTGCGGTACACCTATCTCCCTGTTGCCAGTCTCCGTGTATGCACCCTCATCCGAAAAGCACAGCGTCCACTCCCTGTCCTGCCCCTAGTCCAGCAGCTGCCGCTCCCCGGTCCCCTGCTATCAGCCCTGCACCATCACAAATGCCCAAAGCAGTGGAGTCACAGGACAAGAGGGCAGAGGGACAGCCTCCACAGGACTACCCCCAGTCGATGGAGCCAGGTAAGAACGGATGGAGTGGGGCTTCTCAGTCTTAACCTTTTTCTTCATCATTATCACGTAGAGTGTCCACAACATTGGTTCTGAAAATGAACCAGTGGACCTTTGAAATGAGTTTATTGCAAGGTCAGTTTATGCTTCTGCATCATATCTACGCCGTAATCAACGTGCAGGTCAGGCGTATTCACATACCCCACCCCGTACACTACGTCATAGCCTGACTCCCTTGCTCCAACGCAGACCACATCAACCGTGATTGGTCAGCAGTTGAACGAACATGTTTCAAGTTGAGAAAAGCTCAGCTGAGGAAGTCCAGAAATATGAACTCCTCATTGCCACACTATAAAGACTGCAGACAACAGCTTATTCATAGCAAGGAATGTTCTCAGAAGTTGGTTTGGACGTCAGAGTGAGAAAAAGATGGAACAAATTAAGGGAAAAATACAGAAGAAAAGTCCTCGATGTGAAGACCAGGGACCCAGGCAGGGAACAGTTTGGACATTGTATTTATTCCTTTCCTGGCACTGCACACAAACTACACTCTGTTCCAAATAGTGCCCTACTCTCTACATAGTGCACTTCACTGATTATACAACTCAAGGCTCAACGCGGCTTATGCCCCAGCCTGTTCATGGGTCCTGCGATGTTGTAACACATCAGCATTGGTGTCTGCATCAATCTGCAATTACACTGCCAAACCACTAGGGCAGAATCCCATATATCTTCCGTCACCCTGTGTAGTAAACAATGTAGTGGTGCAGTACTACTAGTTTTAGAATTTGTGAAGTTCTCCCTGTGTCTGCGTGGGTTTCCTCTGGGTGACTGTCTGTGAGGAGTGCGGTGTGTTCTCCCTGTGTCTGCGTGGGTTTCCTCCGGGTGACTGTCTGCGAGGAGTGTGGTGTGTTCTCCCTGTGTCTGCGTGGGTTTCCTCCGGGTGACTGTCTGCGAGGAGTGTGGTGTGTTCTCCCTGTGTCTGCGTGGGTTTCCACCAGGTGACTGTCTGTGAGGAGTGTGGTGTGTTCTCCCTGTGTCTGCGTGGGTTTCCTCCGGGTGACTGTCTGCGAGGAGTGTGGTGTGTTCTCCCTGTGTCTGCGTGGGTTTCCTCCGGGTGACTGTCTGTGAGGAGTGTGGTGTGTTCTCCCTGTGTCTGTTTGGGTTTCCTCTGGGTGACTGTCTGTGAGGAGTGTGGTGTGATCTCTCTGTGTCTGTGTGGGTTTCCTCCGGGTGACTGTCTGCGAGGAGTGTGGTGTGTTCTCCCCGTGTCTGCGTGGGTTTCCTCCGGGTGACTGTCTGCGAGGAGTGTGGTGTGTTCTCTCTGTGTCTGCGTGGGTTTCCTCCGGGAGCTCCGGTTTCCTCCCACACTCCAAAAACACACGTTGGTAGGGGGAGACCCAGAAGTTTCAGTAGATGTGAGTGTGTGAGTGAATGTGGGAGTGTGTGTCGCCCTGTGAAGGACTGGCGCCCCCTTCAGGGTGTGTTCCACCCAACCCTGAACTGCCCCCTAACAGACAATGAATGAATGAATGAATGAATGAATTTGAGAAGTGCACTCTGTGAGGTCCAGACAAACGTCTCAGTGCCAAAGGATAAATTGGCTTTTACTCTGTGGGTCCCCTCTGCATTAAACGATAGGCTTCTGATAGACCTGCTTGGAGAGCTGAGAGATAGTTTTGCAATGTGTTATTGGGTTTCAAAGAAAGCACATGAAATCAATCATTGCGCTCACCCACCTTATTTTCTTTTTCTCTGGAAAAAAAAAAAAAGAAGTGATTCCAGTCACTGAGTCTCCAAAACAAGAGCACCATATGCAGATCGTTACATGCACTGAATGCCTCCACACTCATGCAGGATCACTGCGGCTGTTTCAGACTCTGCGTCTCTGTGTGGGTGGCTGCACTGGCAAGTGCATGATTGACTAAGCTACGGAAAATGGCCGACAGCTCAGCTCCCGAGCTTTGGCCGCCACCTCTGTAATGACGAGAAACACTCCGTTCAGAGCCTCCACCCATACCACCACCAACTCCCTCTCGGTCCACACCCTTTTCATCATCATTAACACCTCTCTAGGCACTGCAGTGTGCCAGAGGATATAAAAGTGCCAGAGCAGTTGAGGAAACACAGCACTGGCCCTCATCAGAATTACTCCCTAACTACTCGACTGATGCCGAGTACAGCAAAGACCAGGGCACGGTTCGGCTAACACACTTTACTTGAGGTGTATTATGAGTAAAAATATTCCTGTTTGTACTGTGACTGTGTAAATTTGACCAAATTTGGCCACAACTTGCTCCCATTATTCAGTCTCTTTAAAGGGCCTACTGACATAAATCTCATAACTTAATCTCACTTTTACTCTCTCTCTCTTTTCTCTTCTCTATTATGCTAATGCTTAGTCTAAAGCATTAAAGCATTAAGCATTAGTTTGTTTTAAAACAAACTAAGATTCTAATTCAAAAATGATCAACGCTACACTGAGATATTATTATAATAAAAAAGAAGGGTTATCTTCAGGCAGTTTGTCATCCATATCACATTACACCTTTACCTCCCTCCCAAAAATACACGGATTTATTCATTCATTCGTTGCCTGTAACCCTTATCCGGACCCACTGCCGCCTACCTGGAATCACTGAGCGCAAGGTAGGAACACACCCTGGAGGGGGCGCCAGACACACACTCACATATTCACTCACACATTCACACCTACCAATGTGTGTGAATCTCCAATCCACCTACCAACGTGTGTTTTTGGAGCGTGGGAGGAAACCGGAGCACCAGGAGGAAACCCACGCAGACACAGGGAGAACACACCACACTCCTCACAGACAGTCACCCGGAGGAATCCCACTCAGACACAGGGAGAACACACCACACTCCTCACAGACAGTCACCCGGAGGAAACCCACGCAGACACAGAGAGAACACACCACACTCCTCACAGACAGTCACCCGGAGGAAACCCACGCAGACACAGGGAGAACACACCACACTCCTCACAGACAGTCACCCGGAGGAAACACACGCTGACACAGGGAGAACACACCACACTCTTCACAGACAGTCACCCGGAGGAAACCCACTCAGACACAGAGAGGACACACCACACTCCTCACAGACAGTCACCCGGAGGAAACCCACACAGACACAGGGAGAACACACCACACTCCTCACAGACAGTCACCCGGAGGAAACCCACGCAGACACAGGGAGAACACACCACACTCCTCACAGACAGTCACCCGGAGGAAACCCACTCAGACACAGAGAGGACACACCACACTCCTCACAGACAGTCACCCGGAGGAAACCCACGCTGACACAGGGAGAACACACCACACTCTTCACAGACAGTCACCCGGAGGAAACCCACTCAGACACAGAGAGGACACACCACACTCCTCACAGACAGTCACCCGGAGGAATCCCACTCAGACACAGGGAGAACACACCACACTCCTCACAGACAGTCACCCGGAGGAAACCCATGCAGACACAGGGAGAACACACCACACTCCTCACAGACAGTCACCCGGAGGAAACCCACACAGACACAGGGAGAACACACCACACTCCTCACAGACAGTCACCCGGAGGAAACCCACGCTGACACAGGGAGAACACACCACACTCTTCACAGACAGTCACCCGGAGGAAACCCACTCAGACACAGAGAGGACACACCACACTCCTCACAGACAGTCACCCGGAGGAATCCCACTCAGACACAGAGAGAACACACCACACTCCTCACAGACAGTCACCCGGAGGAAACCCACTCAGACACAGAGAGAACACACCACACTCCTCACAGACAGTCACCCTGAGGAAACCCACACTGACACAGGGAGAACACACCACACTCCTCACAGACAGTCACCCGGAGCGGGACTAGAAACCACAGCCTAGAGGACCCTGGAGCTGTGTGACTGCGACATGTCAGATGTCACTATGTAGCTACTTTGTGCAATAAATAGATATCTGGCTTCCATCACCCCTCACTGTTAACGATTTTAACTTGTTAATTTTTATAAAATGGTGCAGTGATAATGTTTGTGAAGGTGCATGCAACTGTTGCACTCTTGTAATTTTCATTCTTTCCTTGCCTTAGATCTTCCACCTGAATACACTTATCCTGCAATCAACCTAGGGTACAGAGGTGGGCCCTCCCCCCAAGACGTACAGTTGGCTGAGCCAGCCGAGCTGGAGACCATTCCAGTGGAGCCCGTCGAGCATGCCCCAGCCCCTCTCTCAAACCTTGCAGAGAGACTCGAGTGCCATGCAATAATCAGGCCGATCCCAGAGTCCCAGTTGCCCCTGGAGGAAAAGAGCGAGGAAGATCTGGTCGAAGAGCAGGCAGAAGGTGTGTTGGAACACAGGGAGGAGCCAGTCCCAGTGGAAGCTGTGAGTTGCTGTATGCCCGTGGAGGAGGAGCAAGTGCAGGAGCAGACCACAATGCTCATCGGTTCCCCTGCTGACCCTGCTGCCTGTGAAGCAGTTGGGTGTCCCATCACTCAAGCAGAGGAAGTCCAACAGGATGTCTCCATCCTCCCGTGTCCGGAGGAAGCGACTGTGGTTCTTCCAGAACAGGTTGCTGAGGGGGTTCCTGAGCTGGAAGCTCAGAGAGAGCAGAGGACACCGGATCCGGAGCATCGGTGTGTCCCCGACGGTCTGTCAGAGCTCCAGATAAACACAAACACGGAGGCGGTGGTAGAAGACACGACAGAGAAAACTCAGGAGGATGACTGTGTGCAAATCCTGTCCAGTCCCTGTCCATCTCCTGTCTGCACCACTCCATGCCCCAAGACCCTTGCACCAAGCTACTGGAGCCTGGAGCTCCTGATCGCTGCAGCCTTCTGTGGAGACTGTCCTCCTCCTTCTCCGCCCCCTTTCACTCCTCCTCAGGACTGTAGTAGCAAGTTCTACCCCAGCACACATGGCATAGAGCTCCTAAGCGAGTTGGCCGATCTGGAGCTCCAGCAGAATCGACACAGTGCAGGCAACGGTGAAGGTGAGCTCCTGCTGGATATAGGAATAGCCCATAATGAATTACCCAAACCTTAATCTAGAGCTGTTTGAAATCTAGGTCATTGTGGTTTCAGGAAGCAAGGCACACTCTCAGAAAAAATGTCACTGTGGTGGTACCCTCAAGGATACATTTTCAATAACACTTTAGATAAGGAACATAAGTTGTGTTGATTCATACGCCCCATTTTTTGTAATTTCTGTAATGAAGGTTTACAAATATTCACCCCTTTCTGGAGAAGAGATGGTATTATACCTTTAGGGACCACAACTGGACTTAAAAACCCCTGCTGTACCTTTAAAGATACATTTACACTGTTAGTATCTTTAGTGACAGTAACGTACCTGTACAGTACCTTTCTTTCTGAGAGTGTTAACAGGATTTCTGACAAGAAGTACAGTGGAACCTCTACTAACGAACTTTCCAAGATACGAACCGGGCATTTGAATATTCCTTGCCTCCACCAACGAACCACGACTCTAGAAACGAACCCGAGCCTCCATCGAGCCGGCGGCTGGAAACGGCCACTGACCCCAATAGGCGAGTCTCCCAGCGCCCAGACTGAAGTGAGCTTTTAAGATTAGCACATTGTAGCTTTAGCAATTTAGCATTAGCGTAAATAGCAGACATCGAAATTCGTGCTAAGTTAAGCCGTATCTACGCCTCGTCTCCCCACATTCACCGCCTACTCTCCGTTATTCCACCCACCCCCCACCTCCCGTCATACAGCCAGTGCCTGTGTTACTGCTCCAGCCAGTCGTTTATTACTGTTACCACTGTATTTCTCTTTTATTTTTAGTAACGCTACATGTATTTTTTTTACTAATTTGAGAGTGTTGTAAACATATATCAGTGCAAAAAGGGTGACTTTCAGGGCGGGGGCTGGAACACATTAATTGCTTTTCCATTATTTTAAATGGGGAAAATTGACTCGAGAAACGAACGGATCAAGTTCGTAAGTAGAGGTTCCACTGTACTTTATTTATTGTATTTGATCTTAGAATTTCAGTTGGGAGAGTTAACACTAGCTAAATTATTAGGCGTATTCATACTTTTTAAAGCCTTTTTTTGGTGTGTGTGTGTGTGTGTGTGTTTGTTTCTATAATTGTATAATTGTAATTCAAAATTAAATCATTCTCCCACTGTTCGTTCATTTTCAAAATGTAATTCTATGAAGATTATGGCGATCTTGTAACATCTAAAATATGTTAATATTTAATATTTAAAATATTTTTGTCGCTCTTAAAACACGTCACAACTTCCAACGTGCGACACCCGCCAGTGTGCGGTTTCTGGAACTTTCTGACCGCTGCACGGCGCCAGTAAAATAATGACGGCACGCAGAGAGAGGACAGCGTTGTTGTTTGCTGTCAGTGGATAATTTAATTTTGGCGTTTTTTTCCACTACTACAGGGACTCAAATAGACATTGAGTATTTTACTTAACCGTCAACACAACGTCTTTTTTTCGGAGTTAAAAATGTTTTGTTGAATGCAGAAATGTTATTTCACGTTCTCTGCAGTCGTTCGTTGATTTCATAAATGTAACACAGTGTAGTTTGTTTACACACAGCACAAAGGCAAAAAACCCTGTTAATGCAGTGTTATTTCATTTAAAAGGGTTTTGTTTCTCCCCGTGTGTTCTTTACTGAGTGAAACGGGTCCAAACGGCTCTTTGAGTGGTAAAGGTTGCCGACCCCTGGTTTAGACGATTTAAAGATGGCGACTTTGAAATTAACATTTGAGAAAATAGTGTTGAAAATAGAAAAAAAAAAACATTTTTTGTTGTTGTTTTTAATGTTAATGAAATGACACTCATTTTTAATACTACATTTACCATGGAAGGGTTTACATTTTTAATTACAAATAAATTAGATACAGTGTGTAAGAGCGCTGACTTCAATATGGCAGACCACACTGCACCAATAAGAGTCCTTGGTCAGGTTTCCTACCTCTGTCACATGGTTAGAATCATCTGCTGAATGCAGTGATAATTATAAGCCATTTTTGTGGTCAAGTTGGCCTTTGTGTTCCACTTCATTCATTCATTGTCTGTAACCCTTATCCAGTTCAGGGTCGCGGTGGGTCCAGAACCTACCTGGAATCATTGGGCGCAAGGCGGGAACACACCCTGGAGGGGGCGCCGGTCCTTCACAGGGCGTGTTCCACTTCAGTTAAAGTAATATCCAAAGAGTGCAGGTTTGAGCAAACTTCCAAAATAAAAGTCCAAGGATCTGGATTCGAATCTTAATCACAGAATACTCAGAATCAGAGAATCTCCTTCTCAAACCTGACTTCTCCTTCAGTCCTGAGACTGCCATAAAATGAAATTGCTGCTTAGTTTTAGCACCGTGTTTCTTTCCAGCAGCAGCAGCCCTGTACACTGAAAACACGCTCTAATGACAGTAAACCCTGGGGAGAGAGGATAACCAGGCTGCTGCCATTAGTTTTTGTCCAGAGGGAGGCTGATCTGCACATTTGGTTTCTGTAAACCTGTTTGATCTGCGCAGAACTCGCAAAACAGCAACTGCAGTGGCTTGTGATCCCACCCTGAACAAGACACGTTCGCTTAAAACTTGGTCCGCGATCACAAAAGCACTCGATGTTTTCCGCGGCTCCAGAGCATTGCCAGGGCTAATTAGCCCATTAGCACATTGTTATAAACATGCTTTAAAAGCTTCCCTTCTATGAAGGCACTTTTTTATTCATGCAAAACGATGTTTTGTGTTTCGGCTGAGCCTTCGAACGCATTTAAAACCCATTTAACAAGTCCCAGAAGATCCTGCTTGAAAAGTGTTTCTAAATTGTCTAAAACAACATCGTGTCTCTCAGCGTTTGTTGCACATTTGAAAGACATCAAAATACTTGCAGTAAGCGGGAGGATGCAGCTTATACATTATAGATTATCCCTGTTTGTCCATTATTTTAGTGTTGCTTGCTAAACGCTTGGAGCTGGAGGTGGGGAATCTAGACGGTATCTCTTAAAGCAGCATCTGCAAATTCAGTCATGATCCACCATGTGCAAATTAAGGGTAATATGTAACTTAATAGTCGTTCTAAACACAGTGTTGAGGTTGCTCCATTGAAATGAGCCCAACTCCTGATTTGTGGTAAACTCTGTAGGACATAATCTACAGGGGTTGGACAATGAAAGTGAAACACCTGGTTTTAGCCCACAATAATTTATTAGTGTGGTGTAGGGCCTCCTTTTGCGGCCAATACAGCGTCAGTTGGTCTTGGGAATGACATACACAAGTCCTGCACAGTGGTCAGAGGGATTTGAAGCCATTCTTCTTGCAGGATAGTGGCCAGGTCTCTACGTGATGCTGGTGGAGGAAAACGTTTCCTGACTCCCTCCTCCAAAACACCCCAAAGTGTCTCAATAATATTTAGATCTGGTGACTGTGCAGGCCATGGGAGATGTTCAACTTCACTTTCATGTTCATCAAACCAGTCTTTCACCAGTCTTGCTGTGTGTATTGGTGCGTTGTCGTCCTGATACACGGCACCGCCTTCAGGACACAGTGTTTGAACCATTGGATGCACATGCAGTGTGGAGTTAATGAAGATTGTCCACCAGGCTGCTCCAATTTAGCCATGACACCTCCCACACTACAATGACAGGTGTTTCAGTTACATTGTGTAACCCCTGTATTTCTCTCGTCTCTTTACACAGGAGATGAGCAACTCATCTTTGACCTCCAGAGCCTGGCTACCTTGGCAGCCGCCCGTGCCCTGGAGTTGCGTTCCAAGGAAAACAGCATGGCAGAAGCTGGGAAGCAATATCCAGCCAAACGTACCCTCAACCTGCGCCGGAAATGCAACTGGACACCTCGTCATGAGCCGGTATTTTATGTTTTTTTGTAAATTACACAAATAAGCTTGTTGAAATTTGCCAGTGTCATCTTTGAGTGATGGCTCTCAAACATATTTATATATGCTCTCATTGACAGGCGTGTCCTGTAAAGGCTGCGATGGAGACTATGGACGGGCAAGAGCTGGCTATGAGGGTGAGGCTAGCAGAGCTGCAACGGCGCTACAAAGAGAAGCAAAAGGAGCTGGCCAAGCTGCAGAGGAAGCACGACCACCAGTAAGCACCGCTCTCCTTCCTGGTCCGAGTGCTCCTCAATGAAACATATATTTCTAAAAAGCCACCAGTGAGAACCTAGGTGCTGTGATTCAGGTCACTGTCCACCCCTTGGCGATAAATCACGTATCCAAACGTCGCTTTGCTTTTTCTTTCCTTCCTCCAGGAAAGAGGAGACTCCTCGAAGTCCTGCGCGTCGGGGCCCCGGCCGACCACGCAAGCGGAAATCCACCTCGGGCCTGGGGTCTGTGGCCCCCACAGAGCCTCAGAAGAAAGTCAAGTAAGCAACTAATGCCTCCCCGCTTCCTCCTCCTTCTCGTTCCCCATGCAAACACACAGATAAGCCCTGGGTATCAGTGCAATCCATGAAGGCTGCTCCCCGTACTATAAACAGGAAACCCGTGAACTTGTCTGACCCCTGCGAGGAAGTCCAGTTCAGCCTTATCTTCACCTAATCAGTGCTGAGCCTGAGTTGCATTACATGGCGATCCGTGGAAGCAGACTGGATCTGTGGAGCTTCAACTGTGTGAGTGCTGCCTGGTGTTTAGGTTTAAATTGAACAGTGCTATATATATAATATATATATGGCTCTCTCCCTGATAGTCCTCAAGCTGAAGAGCACTGCTGTAGTGAAAGACCTGGAGGCCTTTGACAGGCAGGACTTGTAATAGGAGCACTGCGAAACGCTCCTGTAATATAGCCCGGTGCCAGGAATGTGGCGCAGCCTTGCCGTATAGTGCCGGTGTCATATCAGGTCAAGAGGGGCAAAAGGTCCCGCACACACACACACACACACACACACACACACACAGTGTAATGAAGCTGATACGTGCTCCAGCGTGGTTATGAATTCATTACATGCAGCTGGTTTCTGTTGGAAGTATTTGTTTATGAAAGCAGAGCTTTATCTTAATAAGAAGCAACAAAAGCAGATACGTTTAAAGGGGCCACATCATGGAAAACCTTGTCCGTTATTAAGCTGTTGTTTGTTAAAGTTTAAGAGCTAGATGTGAGGGAATTGGTGGATTCTTCATGAAATGTTCACACGGTGTGAAGGTTATGAAATGAGAATATTTTTTGGTGCGTACATAAAGCCCTCTGTTAAAACTAAACCCCAAGGAGAAACAGTAGAGTGGGACATGGCTTGTACCGCTGATAGACGCTGATGTAAATGCATACTGTTCGGCTGAGGTCTGAGGACAAGCAAAGGCCTTGCTCTGGGACGTGTGTGTAATGTCTACGGCTCCTCTGTGCCACGCAGGTCAAGAGAGTGCTTGTCAATTTTCAATTAGCTCTGTCATCAGTACCCACGCGTAAGCATAGCAGCTCACTCTCTCTCTCTCTCTCACTCTGTGTCTCTCACTCTCTCTCTTTCTCACTGTCTCTCTATATGTCTTTATCTATCTCTGTCTCACTCTCTCTTTCTCACTCTGTGTCTCTCACTCTCTCTCTTTCTCACTGTCTCTCTATATGTCTTTATCTGTCTCTGTCTCTCTATATGTCTCTGACTCTCTCTCTTCCTCTACCTCTGCTCCTATGCTTACTTTCTCTCTCTCTCTCTCTAACTCTGCTCTCATACTCTCTCTCTCTCACTCTCTGTCTCTCTCTCTCTCTCTCTCTTCCTCTGCCTCTGCTCCTATGCTTACTTTCTCTCTCTCTCTCTCTCTCTCTCTCTCTTTCTGTCTCTCTCTCTATACCTCACTTTCTCTCTACACCTCTCTTTCTCTACCTCTGCTCTCATGCTCTCTCTCTCTCTCTCTCTCTCTCCCTCTATACCCCTCTATCTCTCTCTCTCTCTCTCTCTCTCTCTCTCTCTCCCTCTATACCCCTCTCTCTCTCTCCCTCCCTCTCTACCTCTGTTCTCATGCTTTCTCTCTCTATCTCTCTTCCTCTGCTCTCATGCTTGCTAGCTTTCTCTCTCTCTCTCTCTCTCCCCCCCCCCTGCTGATATCTGGGCAGTGTTCCATGGTATTGGCTGTGCTGTTGCCCCGTCTCCTCCGCTGTGTTTCCGCTCTCGTAGTTGTGTCCTCGTGGCGTCCAGCACAGTGTGGA
>NC_089812.1:4487642-4542642 GCF_029633855.1 Hoplias malabaricus | reverse complement strand
ATAAACAAAACAGGGGTTTCCAAAATTAGAAAAAAAAGGATTAAAAGATATTGAGAAAATGGGCCCTTGAAAAGCATCTAACACCTGGAAAACCACCAACAGTCTCCGCATGACTGTAAACACGCTTCCGTTTCTGAGAGAATGTAGAAAATCAAGCCCCACTCCTGCTGTAGAACTCTACAATTACACTGTGAGCGGAGAACTCTGTATTTTGGGGTGTTTCCCAGACAGGGAATAAGCCCAGTTCACAAAATAGGAGGGTATAGTCCGGGACTAGGCTTATTTCCTGTCTGGGAAACCACACCTGTGGGTCAGAATGGATGTGAAGGAGCTGTAACTAAGAACATCTTAGAACTATTTGGGATTATTTGGATAATTGGAGGGCGGCACGGTGGCTTGGAGGTTGTGGGTTTGATTCCCGCTCCGGGTGACTGTCTGTGAGGAGTGTGGTGTGTTCTCTCTGTGTCCGCGTGGGTTTCCTCCGGGTGACTGTCTGTGAGGAGGGTGATGTGTTCTCCCTGTGTCTGCGTGGGTTTCCTCAGGGTGACTGTCTGTGAGGAGTGTGTTGTGTTCTCCCTGTGTCTGCGTGGGATTCCTCCGGGTGACTGTCGGTGAGGAGTGTGTTGTGTTCTCTCTGTGTCTGCGTGGGTTTCCTCCGGGTGACTGTCTGTGAGGAGTGTGTTGTGTTCTCCCTGTGTCTGCGTGGGATTCCTCCGGGTGACTGTCTGTGAGGAGTGTGGTGTGTTCTCTCTGTGTCTGCGTGGGTTTCCTCCGGGTGACTGTCTGTGAGGAGTGTGGTGTGTTCTCTCTGTGTCTGAATGGGTTTCCTCCGGGTGACTGTCTGTGAGGAGTGTGGTGTGTTCTCCCTGTGTCTGCGTGGGTTTCCTCCGGGTGACTGTCTGTGAGGAGTGTGGTGTGTTCTCCCTGTGTCTGCATGGGTTTCCTCCGGGTGCTCCGGTTTTCTCCCACAGTCCAAAAACACAAGTTGGTAGGTGGATTGGCGACTCCAAGGTGTTCATAGGTGTGAGTGTATGAGTGAATGTGTGTGTCTGTGTTGCCCTGTGAAGGACTGGTGCCCCCTCCAGGGTGTATTCCCGCCTTGCGCCCAATGATTCCAGGTAGGCTCTGGACCCACCGCGACCCTGAACTGGATAAGGGTTACAGATAATGAATGAATGAATGGGTAGTTGGAAGCAGACAACACAACCAGCGTATTGTACTGGATGGTCATTTTGACTGGAAATTAAATGAAGGTTGGTCTCAGACTTTCGCACAGCGCTGTGTATTGTTTAAAAGAAAATGCTTACTATGACAGATCCAATTTCAGCGCGACTGCATGACTAAGTGCCCGTGTTGGATTTTGTGCTCACAGAAGAGGAGGAAGAAGAGGGCAGTGAAAACAGCGATGAAGGACACACTGTCAAATCCCTGCCCTCCAGGGAGCGCCCTTCCAGCTCCATTGTAAAGGACCCCTCCCCTTCCTCTGTCGTCAAACTGGAAGCCAATCAGAAGGCGAAAAATAAGAGAGAGAGACAGGAACTGTACGGTAAGTCTGAAATTACACTCACGTCATGCAGAAATGCCTCAGTGAACTTCATATAGACTTCAGATGCACTGTTAGCTTCAGCGCAAATTACAGTTCCAATTAGGGTTTAACCCCTTGGAGTCACTGATCAAACTAATTCCAGAAAACCAAGTCATGTTGAACATTGCTGGCAATTTCAGTCAAAAAATGCTTGTTTTTATTTGATGAGGACAGACAAAATAGAACAGATATCATCATTTAAATGGGATTTTAAAAAATCACACACCCACGTGAGAGTGTGTGAGTGAACGTGTGAGTGTGTGTTGCCCTGTGAAGGACTGGCGCCCCCTCCAGTGTGTGTTCCCGCCTTGCGCTCAATGATTCCAGGTAGGCTCTGGACCCACCACGACCCTGAACTGGATAAGGGTTACAGACAATGAATGAATGAATGACACACCCACGTGAGTAAAAGTACAGAAAATGGGATGGGACAGGAGCTCCATTTCTTTTAATATTTTCATCAATTTTGATCTTATAGAAGAAGAAAAAAGGTTGGACTCTTTACTACAAGCTGAATGCAGTAATAGGTTGTGGGGGTGTGAACTTGCTGGAAGAGAAAGAGAGAGAGAATGAGCGAAGGGAGAGAGAGAGAGAGACGGCTGAAAAAAATAGATTAGAAAACAACAACACAATATTCTATTAATAAAGTATCCTAAGGGCCACTACCGTGTTCATTCACACTACACAGATAAGAGCCCCTGGGCAAGACTCCTAATATTACACTTCCAGACTACTGTAATATGATTACAGCTGTGAGTTGCTTTGGATAAAAGTGCCTGTTGAATGCCATGAATGTACATAAATGCTTCGGAGCCTGTAAAACTGTTAACAACCACACAAATGGCTGCTTCTGTTATTTCCAAGCAAAGATCTGTGTAAATTTGGCTTAAACGTCCACACTGACCTCAGCCCAAACAGCAGCAAACACACTGCCATCTGCATTTTGTCTCAAGAACCGTAACCCTTAACCGTTCCAGGCTCACAGCTTCACTCTGGCACTGAAGGTGATGTAAAGGTGAAGAAGAAGGCCCCCTGCAGACCAGCCCCTGTTACTGCAGCCAAGCCCCCGGGAGTGCGGAGGAGACCGGGTCGGCCCCGGCTGCAGGAGAAACCCTGGACGGGTCACTACCGCAAACCTACGGGCCTCCTGTCATTCTCCACCACCAGCGAGAGGCTGAGGAGGGCCACCCGAAAAAGCTCCATGCTACGAGGAGCGGTCAGCAAGGTGAGTGCACTGATGCGTTAGCCTTCAATTCATCAATTCCCAGGAGTCCTCGGAAACTGTTTACTCTCTTTGGGAGGGTTGGATGGCTGAGGCATTTCTATTAGCCTCCATCACTCAGTATGATGCAAGTCGGTGTGGATGTCACAAAAAGAGTGGTAATGTTATTAACAGTTGGTTGAAGCATATGCTGGACTTGGTTGCATTGTTTTATTTATGGAGTCTTTGCTAATGGGTGGATTTGGCAGTGGATTCATTGTACTCACTATACTTTATCAACCACTGTCTCATTCTTTCTTCTCTATTTCACTACGACAGCGAAAGCTTTGCTGGTCGGGTGTCGCGCAGTCTCCTCAGAGTGATGACAATGAGTGCAAAAGGAGGACCAGATTCAGACAGGTAAACATACAAACGTGAACACGAGGAGCACCATAAAACACACAAATCAGTACAGACACTCTTCACCACAGAGGCTGCAATTTGGAGTATTCATGTGTGTTGGGTGTCTGTTATTGTGTGTTGTGTGTCTGTTATTGTGTGTTGGTGTCTGTTATTGTGTGTTGTGTATCTGTTATTATGTATTTGAGTCTGTTGTGTATTTGTGTCTGTTATTGCGTGTTGGGTGTCTGTTATTGCGTGTTGGGTGTCTGTTATTGTGTATTTGTTTCTGTTATTGTGTGTTGTGTGTCTGTTATTGTGTGTTGTGTGTCTGTTATTGTGTGTTGTGTATCTGTTATTATGTATTTGAGTCTGTTGTGTATTTGTGTCTGTTATTGTGTATTTGTGTCTGTTATTGTGTGTTGGGTGTCTGTTATTGTGTATTTGTTTCTGTTATTGTGTATTTGTGTCTGTTATTGTGTGTTGTGTATCTGTTATTATGTATTTGAGTCTGTTGTGTATTTGTGTCTGTTATTGCGTGTTGGGTGTCTGTTATTGCGTGTTGGGTGTCTGTTATTGTGTATTTGTTTCTGTTATTGTGTGTTGTGTGTCTGTTATTGTGTGTTGTGTGTCTGTTATTGTGTGTTGTGTGTCTGTTATTGTGTGTTGTGTATCTGTTATTATGTATTTGAGTCTGTTGTGTATTTGTGTCTTATTGTGTATTTGTGTCTGTTATTGTGTGTTGGGTGTCTGTTATTGTGTATTTGTTTCTGTTATTGTGTATTTGTGTCTGTTATTGTGTGTTGTGTATCTGTTATTATGTATTTGAGTCTGTTGTGTATTTGTGTCTGTTATTGTGTGTTGGTGTCTGTTATTGTGTGTTGGGTGTCTGTTATTGTGTGTTGGGTGTCTGTTATTGTGTATTTGTTTCTGTTATTGTGTGTTGGGTGTCTGTTATTGTGTGTTGGTGTCTGTTATTGTGTGTTGGTGTCTGTTATTGTGTGTTGGGTGTCTGTTATTGTGTATTTGTTTCTGTTATTGTGTATTTGTGTCTGTTATTGTGTATTTGTGTCTGTTATTGTGTGTTGGGTGTCTGTTATTGTGTATTTGTCTCTGTTATTGTGTGTTGGGTGTCTGTTATTGTGTATTTGTTTCTGTTATTGTGTATTTGTGTCTGTTATTGTGTATTTGTGTCTGTTATTATGTGTTGGGTGTCTGTTGTTGTGTGTTGGGTGTCTGTTATTGTGTATTTGTGTCTGTTATTGTGTGTTGGGTGTCTGTTATTGTGTGTTGTGTGTATTGTATTGTGTATTTGTCTGTTATTGTGTGTTGGGTGTCTGTTATTGTGTGTTGGGTGTCTGTTATTGTGTGTTGGGTGTCTGTTATTGTGTGTTGGGTGTCTGTTATTGCGTGTTGGGTGTCTGTTATTGCGTGTTGGGTGTCTGTTATTGCGTGTTGGGTGTCTGTTATTGTGTATTTGTTTCTGTTATTGTGTATTTGTGTCTGTTATTGTGTATTTGTGTCTGTTATTGTGTGTTGGGTGTCTGTTATTGTGTATTTGTCTCTGTTATTGTGTGTTGGGTGTCTGTTATTGTGTATTTGTTTCTGTTATTGTGTATTTGTGTCTGTTATTGTGTATTTGTGTCTGTTATTGTGTATTTGTGTTTGTTATTATGTGTTGGGTGTCTGTTGTTGTGTGTTGGGTGTCTGTTATTGTGTATTTGTGTCTGTTATTGTGTGTTGGGTGTCTGTTATTGTGTGTTGTGTGTATTGTATTGTGTATTTGTCTGTTATTGTGTGTTGGGTGTCTGTTATTGTGTGTTGGGTGTCTGTTATTGTGTGTTGGGTGTCTGTTATTGTGTGTTGGGTGTCTGTTATTGCGTGTTGGGTGTCTGTTATTGCGTGTTGGGTGTTTGTTATTGCGTGTTGGGTGTCTGTTATTGCGTGTTGGGTGTCTGTTATTGTGTATTTGTTTCTGTTATTGTGTGTTGTGTGTCTGTTATTGTGTGTTGTGTGTCTGTTATTGTGTGTTGTGTATCTGTTATTATGTATTTGAGTCTGTTGTGTATTTGTGTCTGTTATTGTGTGTTGGGTGTCTGTTATTGTGTATTTGTTTCTGTTATTGTGTATTTGTGTCTGTTATTGTGTATTTGTTTCTGTTATTGTGTATTTGTGTCTTATTGTGTGTTGTGTATCTGTTATTATGTATTTGAGTCTGTTGTGTATTTGTGTCTGTTATTGTGTGTTGGTGTCTGTTATTGTGTGTTGGGTGTCTGTTATTGTGTGTTGGGTATCTGTTATTGTGTGTTGGGTGTCTGTTATTGTGTGTTGGGTATCTGTTATTGTGTGTTGGGTATCTGTTATTGTGTGTTGGGTGTCTGTTATTGTGTCTGTTATTGTGTGTTGGGTATCTGTTATTGTGTGTTGGGTATCTGTTATTGTGTGTTGGGTGTCTGTTATTGTGTGTTGGGTATCTGTTATTGTGTGTTGGGTATCTGTTATTGTGTGTTGGGTGTCTGTTATTGTGTGTTGGGTGTCTGTTATTGTGTGTTGGGTGTCTGTTATTGTGTCTGTTATTGTGTGTTGGGTGTCTGTTATTGTGTGTTGGGTGTCTGTTATTGTGTGTTGTGTATCTGTTATTGTGTGTTGGGTGTCTGTTATTGTGTGTTGGGTGTCTATTATTGTGTGTTGGGTGTCTGTTATTGTGTCTGTTATTGTGTGTTGGGTGTCTGTTATTGTGTGTTGGGTGTCTGTTATTGTGTGTTGGGTGTCTGTTATTGTGTGTTGTGTATCTGTTATTGTGTGTTGGGTGTCTATTATTGTGTGTTGGGTGTCTGTTATTGTGTCTGTTATTGTGTGTTGGGTGTCTGTTATTGTGTGTTGGGTGTCTGTTATTGTGTATTTGTTTCTGTTATTGTGTATTTGTGTCTGTTATTGTGTATTTGTGTCTGTTATTGTGTGTTGGGTGTCTGTTATTGTGTATTTGTCTCTGTTATTGTGTGTTGGGTGTCTGTTATTGTGTATTTGTTTCTGTTATTGTGTATTTGTGTCTGTTATTGTGTATTTGTGTCTGTTATTGTGTATTTGTGTTTGTTATTATGTGTTGGGTGTCTGTTGTTGTGTGTTGGGTGTCTGTTATTGTGTATTTGTGTCTGTTATTGTGTGTTGGGTGTCTGTTATTGTGTGTTGTGTGTATTGTATTGTGTATTTGTCTGTTATTGTGTGTTGGGTGTCTGTTATTGTGTGTTGGGTGTCTGTTATTGTGTGTTGGGTGTCTGTTATTGCGTGTTGGGTGTCTGTTATTGCGTGTTGGGTGTCTGTTATTGTGTGTTGGGTGTCTGTTATTGTGTGTTGGGTGTCTGTTATTGTGTGTTGGGTGTCTGTTATTGCATGTTGGGTGTCTGTTATTGCGTGTTGGGTGTCTGTTATTGTGTATTTGTTTCTGTTATTGTGTATTTGTGTCTGTTATTGTGTATTTGTGTCTGTTATTGTGTGTTGGGTGTCTGTTATTGTGTATTTGTCTCTGTTATTGTGTGTTGGGTGTCTGTTATTGTGTATTTGTTTCTGTTATTGTGTATTTGTGTCTGTTATTGTGTATTTGTGTCTGTTATTGTGTATTTGTGTTTGTTATTATGTGTTGGGTGTCTGTTGTTGTGTGTTGGGTGTCTGTTATTGTGTATTTGTGTCTGTTATTGTGTGTTGGGTGTCTGTTATTGTGTGTTGTGTGTATTGTATTGTGTATTTGTCTGTTATTGTGTGTTGGGTGTCTGTTATTGTGTGTTGGGTGTCTGTTATTGTGTGTTGGGTGTCTGTTATTGCGTGTTGGGTGTCTGTTATTGCGTGTTGGGTGTTTGTTATTGTGTGTTGGGTGTCTGTTATTGCGTGTTGGGTGTCTGTTATTGTGTATTTGTTTCTGTTATTGTGTGTTGTGTGTCTGTTATTGTGTGTTGTGTGTCTGTTATTGTGTGTTGTGTATCTGTTATTATGTATTTGAGTCTGTTGTGTATTTGTGTCTGTTATTGTGTGTTGGGTGTCTGTTATTGTGTATTTGTTTCTGTTATTGTGTATTTGTGTCTGTTATTGTGTATTTGTTTCTGTTATTGTGTATTTGTGTCTTATTGTGTGTTGTGTATCTGTTATTATGTATTTGAGTCTGTTGTGTATTTGTGTCTGTTATTGTGTGTTGGTGTCTGTTATTGTGTGTTGGGTGTCTGTTATTGTGTGTTGGGTATCTGTTATTGTGTGTTGGGTGTCTGTTATTGTGTCTGTTATTGTGTGTTGGGTATCTGTTATTGTGTGTTGGGTATCTGTTATTGTGTGTTGGGTGTCTGTTATTGTGTGTTGGGTATCTGTTATTGTGTGTTGGGTATCTGTTATTGTGTGTTGGGTGTCTGTTATTGTGTGTTGGGTGTCTGTTATTGTGTGTTGGGTGTCTGTTATTGTGTCTGTTATTGTGTGTTGGGTGTCTGTTATTGTGTGTTGGGTGTCTGTTATTGTGTGTTGTGTATCTGTTATTGTGTGTTGGGTGTCTGTTATTGTGTGTTGGGTGTCTATTATTGTGTGTTGGGTGTCTGTTATTGTGTCTGTTATTGTGTGTTGGGTGTCTGTTATTGTGTGTTGGGTGTCTGTTATTGTGTGTTGTGTATCTGTTATTGTGTGTTGGGTGTCTATTATTGTGTGTTGGGTGTCTGTTATTGTGTCTGTTATTGTGTGTTGGGTGTCTGTTATTGTGTGTTGGGTGTCTGTTTGCATGTCAGTCAAATTCCCTTTTTACTGCGGTAGGAGGCCGTTCGTGGCCACATTAAGTGGAGGAAGGTACCAGACTCTCCCTAGAGAGATGTGAGACTAGTTACAGGTTTTGTGTATTTGTATCTGTTGCGGTGTATTGTGTATGTGTTATTGTGTATTTGTGTCTGTTATTGTGTGTTGGGTATCTGTTATTATCTATTATGTGTATCTGTTGGTCATAGTGTATCTGTTATTGGGTATTTGTTAACGTGTGTTTGACGGTGTGTTGCGTATGTGTGTGTGATGCAGTCTAAAGGCCGAGCGGTCAGTCGTCTTCTGGAGAGCTTTGCCGCAGACGATGGCTTCCACCTGGGTGAAGACAGCAGCTTTTCTGACGAGGAAGAGGGGGGTGATCCTCCAGGTAACAGCAGCAGTAACATCCTGGCCTTTGTTCGATATTGATTCATGTCAGAATTCACCATATCATCACTCAACACAAATGGCCGTAGTGTTCAGTCTTCAGTAATGACTTGTTTTCTTCGTGTTTGTGTTCGACTCTCAGCTCCTCCCAGCTGCGTACTGACCAAAGAGTTGCTGAGCGATGGGCTCAAAGTTCTGGTTTCTAAGGAGGACGAGCTGTTGTACGCTGCCAGAGTGAGAATGCTGGATGTGTCTGACATGTAAGTACAGAACACACACTCTCGCACTCACACATACACACACACTCCAGACATAACACAAACATCCGTCTTTACGGATTGTAAGCATCTATCCACATGTGTTTATTAGGTCTAATTTTCTCTTATTGAACCATGTCTGAACCATGACTTTCAGCACATTTGGTGCTTTCCAACACACCTGATCTGAGAACAGAATCTTATTAGAACCCTATTTAGCTGCATATCTCAGGGCAGCAATGCATTCAGCGATGCTGGGCTTGGCCCCTTTAATTCATTTAAATCCATTGCAGTAACACGATCACGACCGGCCACAGAGAAATGACTTAGCACTTACAATAAGAGCTTTGTGTCTGCTGCCTTATTTCCTATCACTGTGTAAAATATGCACAGTGCTGTCAGTCAATAAACAATCAATACTTCTCTGAAATGAATCATGATTGATCTCATTGTCCCTTCTTCAAATGAAACCTTTAATAATGGGTATTTACATGTAGAATAAAGGATCAAAGTAAAATAAACGCGGATGTATAATAGCGTATCAATATTTAATATAATCACAGTAATGAAGTTAAAATGCTAGCACTTCTTTGTATCTTTGGGAGGAAAATAAAAGTGTTGCGTGAAACGCATGACACACTGCCTCACGAAAACCATTCTTTATTTACTGTAACGTAATATCTCAGTGTTTTGTGTTTTTTAAATTAAAGTCTCTTAATTTGCTCAGTAAAAGTTTCAGGGAGAGCTTTAGCACCGGACACAGAAGCTTTAATGGAGAACATTAATGCTACAGAGCAGCTTGTGGCTCAAATAAGGAAACAAGAGCTTCCATGTGTTTGTGTGTGTGCACATGAAAGAGAGAGGGGACAAGAGAGAGAGAGAGAGAACGAAAGAGAGAGAGAATGAGAGAGAATGAAAGAGAGAGAGAGAAAAAGAGAGCGAGAGAATGAAAGAGAAAGAGAAAGCAAGAGAGAGATAGAGAAAGAGAGGGAGAGAAAGAGAGAGAGAAAATGAGAGAGAAAGCAAGAGAGAGAGAGAGATAACGAAAGATATATATATATATAGTGAGAGAGAGGTATGATATTGAATGCCTAGTCTACATTTTGAATAGCAGTGTGTTTATATATCACTAAATGTTGTACCGTTTTAACTCATTTTAACTGTATTCTTCTCAGCTATAGTTTAGTTTTATTTATTTATTTTGAGAATGTCTTTGTATTTCATTATATTTTCATTTATTTTATTTTATTTCTGTTTCCTATTTCCTTTACTCTAGTATTTGTGTAACGTGTGCAGACAGTGGTCAAAGCATTTCACTGCGCGTTGTACTGTGTGTAACTGAGTATGTAGGGGACAGATAAACTTCCATTTGATTTGACTCTGTTGCGTTTATCAGAGGCATGATATTGTGAACTCCTACACTTTTTGTGGACTGTACAGAGGTCAGTATCTAAGTGCAGAAAAGGGGAGTTCCAGTTCACCAGAGTTTTTTTTTTTTGGGAAGCACTTGGTCTTTGACGTTCCGCAGCAGAGGGTCTCAGTCACAGGCCGAGAGTGTGTGTGTGTGTGAGGGGGGGGCGGGGGTAGCGCTGGACATGGGAAGTCGAGCATTACACACACAGCTGAAAATAACTCCTTTGTACTCTCCCCTCTCGCTCTCTCTTTCAGCTACAGTATTGTTATCGATGGAGAGAGAGGAAACCGCCCCAGAATCTACTCCCTGGAGCAGCTCTTGCAGGAAGCGGTGAGTTCTCCTTCAAATTGGAGAGCTAAAGCCTGCCCACGCTCAGAGATTTAGCCTCTCAGGACTATCCTCTTACACACACACACACACACACACACACACACACCCCTTTCCTCCACAGCTACCACACCAATGAACCCCCTCTGTACCACGGCTGTTTGAGATCACCACATCCTCCAGAGTCTCCTCTTCCATCACAACACAACACAACACAACACTTCAGGACACATCCTCTTTCCACATTATGCCATTTCCTGTCAGAACACACTTCTCTTAAAGCCCCCTACTGGGCATGACACCACACCAGGTTCGGTTCTTCTCACACCACCTCTTTAAGAGCGATATTAACCATTGGGTTAATGACCAGCTTCCTCTGCTTCTCCGTTCTCTTTAATGATCATTTTAAAGCTGTTACCTCAGCAACACTCTCCTTTTTCTATACAGACATTTAACAGTTATTCTAGTGTTTGTACATAAACCACAGATCCCTTTTTTTAAATGATAGACAAGGCCAAATTACAACACTTCTGAGAGATGTTCAGTGCTTCACGGAGCAGTGGTGGTTATATTCAAATTACACAGTGAAGCGCGGAGGTGTTGGACTGAAACACTGCATGTGGTAATGGTTACTCTTCAGAAGGGAATCTTCAAACTCTCACAGTACGTAAAGGAGGTGATGATTTCGGTGTCAGAACGTCTGTAATGTATCGCTCTCTGCCCACACCTCTGTGCATTTGAGCATCTCCGACTCTGTCCACCACCGCACAAAATACATCCATCCTCCCGTTGTGGGCTCTACCTCATTACGATGCCTTACAGCCCGTCGTTCTCGTGTTTCCTATAAACAATTATATTTAATTCAGCCTGAGGTGTAGGGCCCAAATGTGTGTGTGTGTGTGTAAGTGTGTATCAGAGGTCTCTTCCTTATGTTTTATGTGTTCCGTGCTGAACCCATGGGGTTATGCTAACATTACAGTTTATCTAAGGCATCGCAGAAATGGCCTCTAATTATACACTGTAAACCGCACTGCGTTCTTGGCTGCTGTCCTTTTTTTTTTTTCCTCCTTGTTCTTCTCACTCTGCCTGTGTGTGTGTGTGTGTGTGTGTGTGTGTGTGTGTGTGGGGTGGAGGGGTGATGATGTATAGCAGTGGTGTTTGCTGACTATTGTTCCACACACTTAGAACATCCCTCTCCTTTTATCACTGACCCAGAACGCTCTCAAAATACAGCAGCACTTTAAAGCTCCAGAAATCAGATCATAAACCTGGTGTTGGGGATTTGGTGTGTACACAGACCTTCTCAAAACCAGACAACATTAGGAGATGTTGTAGCACACAGAAGGTTAGAAGGTTAGCTCCTTGTGTAGAAGGACCTTCTGACCTCCAGAGCGTCGAAGCTTCTGTGTTTGGTTGGTGCCAATTGCCTGGATTTCCACCGTGACACAGAGGCCCTGGTTTTGAACTCCTGCCTGTGGACAACTGAAGCCGGCTCTTTTAGGAAACACTAGGTAGTGTATATTTACCTTAAAATTACAGCTTCACAACCATCGCTTCACTTAGCTGTAATAGGAAAAATAGAGGCTCTGTCCTCGCTGCTCTGTGCTCAGCAAAATATACTTTTTTTACACACTCCATCAGCTTTGGATTCATTGGTCAGCTTCTTTCGTTTGATTCATATGTTTTTTTCTTCTCCCGCTATTCCCTGTGGCGACCAAACGTTTTCTGCAGTGCCCCCTTTTTTATAGATGAGAGTATTTTCGGGCCCCCTCTGATCGTTTTGGAATATATATTAAACATTGTAATTATTTACACTGGGCGGCACGGTGGCGCAGCAGGTTAGTGTCGCTCCGGGTGACTGTCTGTGAGGAGTGTGGTGTGTTCTCCCTGTGTCTGTGTGGGTTTCCTCCGGGTGACTGTCTGTGAGGACTGTGGTGTGTTCTCTCTGTGTCTGTGTGGGTTTCCTCCGGGTGACTGTCTGTGAGGAATGTGGTGTGTTCTCCATGTGTCTGCGTGGGTTTCCTCCGGGTGACTGTCTGTGAGGAGTGTGGTGTGTTCTCCTTGTGTCTGCGTGGCTTTCCTCCGGGTGACTGTCTGTGAGGAGTGTGGTGTGTTCTCCCTGTGTCTGCGTGGGTTTCCTCCGGGTGACTGTCTGTGAGGAGTGTGGTGTGTTCTCCCTGTGTCTGCGTGGGTTTCCTCCGGGTGACTGTCTGTGAGGAGTGTGGTGTGTTCTCCCTGTGTCTGCGTGGGTTTTCTTCCGGGTGACTGTCTGTGAGGAGTGTGGTGTGTTCTCCCTGTGTCTGCGTGGGTTTCCTCCGGGTGCTCCGGTTTCCTCCCACAGTCCAAAAAAACACACGTTGGTAGGTGGATTGGCGACTCAAAAGTGTCCGTAAGTGTGAGTGTGTAAGTGAATGTGTGTGTCTGTGTTGCCCTGTGAAGGACTGGCGCCCCCTCCAGGGTGTGTTCCTGCCTTGCGCCCAATGATTCCAGGTAGGCTCTGGACCCACCGCGACCCTGAACTGGATAAGGGTTACAGATAATGAATGAATGAATTATTTACAACTAAAATTTGTTGCTGATCAAAACAAAATATTGTGAAAAATCACCTTTTACAGTGGAATTTATTACAAGCGACATGTGTCTCGTTCGTTTGCCTTGCTGCACCCCCACACAATAACGGCCATTTGGGAACCACTGGTTATCCACAGCCACACACAGGCTTTCAGACCCATGGTGTTGGGAAGTCTTCTCAGATTTGAAGCCTGATGTTTTTTTTTTTTATTCCAGTTTTTGAAACTCTTGTTTTAATTATTACTGACACTTTGGACTTTCCTCTTTCATCTGGAAGTGGATTGTTAATCTCCTCGGGGATCTCTGTAGCCGTTATAGATGCATGTAAGAAAGCAATACCCAGGGCAGCTGAGGTGTGTGTAGGTAGCTGCTTGTATCTTTGAAGGTTAATTATGTCACGACACCTTTGGGAACAATGAACTTGTACTTAATGGCCATTTTGAGTGGAAACTGGATAAACGCCAGGATGCTCTCCGACTTTTTCACAGTCCTGGACGCGTGCATATGATCCGTGTTACCTGCGAAAAATGTACTCCCCTGAAAACGGGCTCGCTTGACAAATGATGCCCCCCGCTAACTGCGCGGCTAGCTTGCCAAGACATGTTTTATCGTCTCTTGTGCCCCATTTAAATATTTCTCCCATCTCACCACACCGAAAACATTCACACACACACACACACACACACACACACACATTCTCTAGGGCTCTTCAGCAGCAAATTCCCTACAGTTCTTCGCATAAACATTTCACAACTTCTGTTTCAGGTTGGTCGAATCCAGGCCAGGATTTGGCCATCTCCCTTGCTCTCTGTCTCTCTCTCTCACACACACACACACACACACACAGACACAGAGTTGTTGTGCAGCTGCTCCACTGTGTAAACAGCAGTCTCTCAGCAGCTGGATCTAATTACACAAGCACTTCTACTTTCCCCAGCCTTCCATATCTCCAACAGCCTTTTTACCTTTGACTCCAATCTCCTGCTTCCATCACCAACACACACACACTCATTGGGCAGAAATCACTCTCGCTCGCTAGCCGCCATCCTGCCTCACACTTCATCAGTCAGAAAGTGTCGGTCGCTATGGCAACCCTAAATTAAAGCAACCTGAAAGAAGGGCTTGGCGGATGGCGGATGCTGGGCCCAGGCAGCATTGTGGAGAAGGAGAAACGCTGGCAGCCTGCAATCACAGCCGCCCCATTCAAAGCCTTTTTAGTATTAGTCAGCAAGTCGGTTCTTTCCGCCACTTTCAGGCCTGACTGGCACACTGGCATGAGATAAGTGCCGCTTTCAGCGACGCCACAGTGACTGCCCAGTGTGTGCGCGTGTGTGCTTGTTTGTTTGCCCCCCCCCCCCTCTGAGTCCAAACACCTCTTTCTCATGGATTATCACTGACTGAGCGAGGTGTATGTGTGTGTTTGTATGTGCCAGGTTCTGGATGTGCGTCCTGAAACCGAAGCAGTACTGACGGAGGGAACGAGGGTCTGCGCCTATTGGAGCGAGCGCTCGAGATGTCTCTACCCAGGCTACGTCCGCAGGGGTAAGAACTACTGTCGGTACTAGATACATCATCGCTGTTCAGTGAAAAACCTGTATATCCATTTCTGTGGATTTCTTTTGTTTACTGCTAATTTGAAATTCGGTGGTGTAACGGGTAGTGTCGCAGTCACACAGCTCCAGGGACCTGGAGGTTGTGGGTTCGATTCTCGCTCTGAGGGACTGTCTGTGAGGAGCGTGGTGTGTTCTCTCTGTGTCTGCGTGGGTTTCCTCCGGGTGACTGTCTGTGAGGAGTGTGGTGTGTTCTCTCTGTGTCTGCGTGGGTTTCCTCCGGGTGACTGTCTGTGAGGAGTGTGGTGTGTTCTCCCTGTGTCTGCGTGGGTTTCCTCCGGGTGACTGTCTGTGAGGAGTGTGGTGTGTTCTTTCTGTGTCTGCGTGGGTTTCCTCCGGGTGACTGTCTGTGAGGAGTGTAGTGTGTTCTCCCTGTGTCTGCGTGGGTTTCCTCCGGGTGACTGTCTATGAGGAGTGTGGTGTGTTCTCCCTGTGTCTGCGTGGGTTTCCTCCGGGTGACTGTCTGTGAGGAGTGTGGTGTGTTCTCCCTGTGTCTGCGTGGGTTTCCTCCGGGTGACTGTCTATGAGGAGTGTGGTGTGTTCTCCCTGTGTCTGCGTGGGTTTCCTCCGGGTGACTGTCTGTGAGGAGTGTGGTGTGTTCTCCCTGTGTCTGCGCGGGTTTCCTCCGGGTGACTGTCTGTGAGGAGTGTGGTGTGTTCTCCCTGTGTCTGCGTGGGTTTCCTCCGGGTGACTGTCTGTGAGGAGTGTGGTGTGTTCTCTCTGTGTCTGCGTGGGTTTCCTCCGGGTGACAGTCTATGAGGAGTGTGGTGTGTTCTCTCTGTGTCTGCATGGGTTTCCTCCGGGTGACTGTCTATGAGGAGTGTGGTGTGTTCTCCCTGTGTCTGTGTGGGTTTCCTCCGGGTGACTGTCTGTGAGGAGTGTGGTGTGTTCTCTCTGTGTCTGCGTGGGTTTCCTCCGGGTGACTGTCTGTGAGGAGTGTGGTGTGTTCTCTCTGTGTCCGTGTGGGTTTCCTCCAGGTGCTCCGGTTACCTCCCACAGTCCAAAAACACACGTTGGTAGGTGGATTGGCGACTCAAAAGTGTCCGTAGTTGTGAGTGAATGTTTTGCCCTGTGAAGGACTGGTGCCCCCTCCAGGGTGTATTCCCACCTTGCGCCTCCCACCTTGGGTTACAGACAATGAATGAATAAATGTTCTACACCGGCTTCTTTGAGTGATGCCACTGAAGAACCATTATTTGCTGATACTTTTAAATGAGTAAAAAAACCTTAAGATTGAGTGATGGATTTGGTTCTTTATGGAACCAAACGTTGTAGCACTTTTATTTCTAAGAGTGAAGTGTGGCTAGTTTTGTGCTTTTATCTTTCGACTCTACGTCTTGGTCGTAACGGGGAATGCTATGCTTGTTTTATTAGATGTTTGATCGAATCAAGTAAAAATTGCTCACAAATAAGAAATACTCTGTCAGACGCAATCAGAGAGTCCATATTTAATTAAAGAGGCAGTCGAGCAGAACTTGTTTCCATGTAAACGGGTCTACTCCTTCGACACAGCACTGCCATAGTGATCTGTAGTGGGAGATTTTCCAGTTTAAAGAACAGGAAAGTGGCACAATGCGCAAGTATTATTTGGAGAGTGATACTGACATGGTGGTCTGTTAGTGTCTGTTGCTCTTTGGGGGCACTGTGGGGGTCCTGACCGCTGAAGAAAAGGGTAAAAATAAAAAAAGGTGCATAGAGAGATGAATGTTTAGTCTGGAATTCACGTTTGAATCACTGCATTAGAGTAATGCTCTTTCTATTTGCTCCTAGGTGGCGCCAGTGAAGAGAGGAAGCCAGGTGGGGTGATGGTGGAGTTTGACGACGGGGATCGAGGACGGATCTCTCTGCACAATATCCGGCTCCTTCCCCCTGGCTACCAGGTCCAATGTGAGTTCCTCAGAACGTTCTCAGAAACCCAGCCTCGATAGAGCATTTTAAACAGAACCATATGTAGAAGCTCCCACGAACGCTGTATCATTGACGAATGATACAATTACTCCCCTCAATGTTTATACTGATGTTTTTCATTACTCAGTAATGAGGATTCATTTAGAATTTGCAGCCTCTTTCTGTGCTCGTGTAGGTGCTGAATCGAGTCCTATCCTGGTCTCCAGTGGTCGATTAGACAAGGCAGTTTCAGCCCAGGATGGAAGAAACTCACAAATTAGATCTGCAGAAAAAACAGTAAGCACCGAAGAAGCCAAAGCCCAGGAGAAACCAGCGAGAAGACCAGGTAGTTACTTCTCGGATTTTACATTGATGTAGTCGAGGATAAACAATCAGGAGTCACATTTCCTCTGAGGTTTCTTTGCTTATTACTGTTGATTACAGGCAATATAATATGCCTAAATATAATGCAAACAATTTTAATCTGTTCCTGAAACCACCGAGAAGACGTAGCTGGATGTTTATTTATGCAAATGCTTGGTTTTCCAGGGAGACCTAAAGGTTCAGGGCTGAAGAGGTTTATCTCCGACACTGTCGCTAAGAATCTGGCGTCTCCACTTACCTGGCCGTCGATTAATGTGCCTAGAAAGAAGCCTGTCAATCTGTTTCAGCTTAATGGCTCAGCCCCCAAGAAGGCCTCGAGGAACAGAGAGGCAGATATGTTTCCTCGTGCACCAGTCTCCATGACAACACCAGCCAAAGGCATCTTCAGTAGCAGCTCCTTCGAGGTGGACTCCTTCAGCAGCATAGCCAATGGCTACTCGTCCTTCTGCAGCCAGGCCTCTGGGACACCTCTAGGGGGCAGGAGCAGTCCCTATGGGCACAAGAGAAGGTCTGATGACCATGAGCTTCCTCGAGGGAAAAGAAATGAGTTCCTGGTCAAGCTGGATCATGAAGGAGTTACGTCTCCCAAGAACAAGAGCAGCAAGGCGCTGCTTTTGTTAGGAGGTTCGGGGTTTGGGTCGAAGAGCTTGGGTGCCCCACCCAGGCCCGAAGCCTATTCCCACCCTGTCCTGCTGGTGAAAGACAGCAGGAAGGGTGACAGCTCAAGGGCAGAACTCCTTCCCATCCAGAGAAAGCCCTCGCCACCTTTGCGAATGGGAGAATGCGGAGATCTAGGCCTTAGTTGCCACAGGGACTGCCACAGCTCTTACTCGGACATGGACGAGGAAGATGAAGACCAAAGGAGGAGAGGGGGTGGTTCCATGTTGCCGTCGGCCTCAAGCGGCATGAGGACAGCCGGTCGCTTCCTCTCTCGCCTCTCCGTGTCTTCGTCTTCCTCGGGATCGTCTAGTTCTTCCAGTTCGGGCTCTATCTCCAGCTCCAGCCTCTGCTCCTCTGACAACGACTCCTCCTACAGCTCTGAGGACGAAGAGAGCTCTACGCTGCTCCTGCAGAGCTGCCTGACCCCTCACCACTCCCTGCTTCAGCCTCCCAAACACCCCACGGGACCCGCACAGCACTCCTTTGTGGCCAAAGCCGTGGCCGTGTCCAACGCCAAATACGGAAACGCCAACCACGGTAGCGTCAGCAAGCCGCCGAAGAGGAAAGAGTGTCCCGGTTCACCTTCTAAATCCTCTAAGGACCTGGTCAAGAAGCAAAAGCTGCTGGCTGACCAGGGCAGGCCCAAAGTATCACCCTTCCTTCCAGCCAGGCAACTGTGGAGATGGTCTGGGAGCCCCACTCAGGTAAGTCTCAAGCTGTATGAGGCCAAATGAATAACGAAACATTGCCATTTACTGCGTTATTTCTGCGAGACAGACATCGTTTCTGTGTGACATAATGAATCAAACGTTTCTTCTTCTCAAGAGACGTGGGCTGAAAGGAAAAGCTCGTAAGCTCTTCTACAAGGCCATAGTGCGGGGCAGGGAAATGGTGCGTATAGGAGACTGCGCGGTGTTCCTGTCGGCCGGCCGGCCACACTTGCCCTACATTGGCCGCATTGAGAGCTTCTGGGAGTCCTGGACTAGCAGCATGGTGGTGAAGGTCAAGTGGTTCTACCATCCTGAGGAGACCAAACTGGGCAAGAGGCACCAGGATGGCAAGGTAACCAGGCTTTCTTTAGGTTTAGGACGGCAGCTAAGGATTTCTGTGTACCACATTTACCAAAGAAACTGTTTCCCACAAATATATTTACAGGCCACTTACAGAGCTTTTAACTCTTAGTAAATGGTAGGCGTATTAAAATCTGAATATGCATTTCCTCTCCCCAGCATGCCCTGTATCAATCATGCCACGAAGATGAGAACGACGTGCAGACAATCTCTCATAAGTGCCAGGTGGTGAGCTTTGAGGAATACGAGCGCGTGAGCCGTAACAGGAAGCCTGGCAGCGGCCTTCAGGACCTGTACTACCTGGCCGGCACCTATGACCCCACCAGCGGCCAGCTGCTCACCGCAGACGGGGTGTCCATCCGCTGCTAGCTCTGGTTTTGCGTGTACCACCGAGTCCTGGCCGTGCGGTTCCTCTAGCAGTGGGCTGTCATTGAGCATTTGACAGGAGACCAACTCGAGCAAGACGGGGTACAGGGAGGAGCAGCTGTGATTATTCCGTTTCCAAAAGGGTACGGAGGAAACAACCCGTAGTCTCCCGGCGCTAAGCACCTGGATTCTCAAAGACAAAGTGCTACCGACCGCAGGCAGTCTGCCCAAGGTCCAGCTTGGTCTGTGGAGGATAAGAATACTTGACTTTCTAAGAACCTACATTCTATTTAAGGTCACCAAAGTGAAACTCTTAGTGGGTTTGGAGAGCCCCGCTCTCGGTCTGTGAATTCCGCAGCCGAGGATCTGAGACGGAGATGGCGTGTCATGATTCCAGGGATATTTAAGTACATAGCAGATTTAAATATATTAAGTTCACGTATGTGTATATAGAAGGAAGTATTTCCTATCAAGCCATACACTTCAGTACCTCTTGCCTGTCTTCTTATTCAGGTGTATAGTGTACAGATTGCTCGTGTGATTGGTTCTTTTGTTGTCGTTTCATTTCTTTTCTCATCGTTGTCTATATCTGTATATACAAAAGTTATTTTATATGCGTGATGTACAGTACATAATGAGGCTTATCGTCCCATGCTTTGATTGATTTATTTTTCTATGAGCGATAAATATGAAGCGGAGAGATGAACTGAACATGTCTACGTTGCACTGCACATTGCCTGCTGAGACAGAACAAGGAAAGGCTTATGAGTTCCAGTCATGTTTATGGCTGCACTTTGGGCATTTTCTTTTATTTTTTATTTTATTATTATTATTATTATTATTCATTTCGATTCTCTGTTAATTTCTTTACATTCGTGCCCCGCCCCTCCCTCCCCCACACTCCTCCAAAATGAAAAGAGTTCTAATATAAAAGGAAAGATGAATTTAAGAGGGAAATATATGGAAATTGATTATGGATAATTAGAGGGACTACTCATAGGTATAAAATACCAGGAAAAAAAGAATCTATATAAATATATATCTATATAATAATAATAATGCACACCCTTCTGCAATCAGTTAGTTTCTTAATGTCTTGCACTGCTTATGTCCTGTTTTGCTTGCTGACAATGTTTCTTTCACCTGTCTACCCATCAGTCAGTGGTTGCTGCCTATTGACAGAGTGTCTTGCCAAGGCCGAGGCAACGGAGAAACAAAGAAATAGCGACGTGCGGAGCACACTGACAGCTCCGGGAAGCCTCCTGAGGCGCGTGAGGTGTGTTACTAGGCGCTCGCTTGTGGTCTTTAGGGACAATCATGTTCACGGACTGTTTGACAAGTTCACGCAATCACGAGATCCCTCGTTCACGTTCCTTTCATGTGCCAAAAACGTCGTCGTTTTAATTATGCAATCGTCACTGTATTCTGTGAGTATTATTGTTGTTATTTGTGTTCGTTTTTATCTTATTTATTGTCAGTGTTGCTGTTTCATCGAAAAACAAAAAGAAAATCACATCTGAACGAAAATGTGACCGTGCTTAACGTTTGTGCTGATCTTACTCTGTCGGCAGAGGGCATTTTTTACATAAAGAACACTGGACTTGTGTGTACGGATATGGTATGTGCCTTGGAGTGTAGTTAGACCTTCACCTTCTGGCCCACGTTAACAACCTCCGTGGCCCTGCAGAGGATGTGACATCATTGGCTGACCCCTCTGCTCTCTGGCCGTTTACCCTTATCCTCAGTGCTTTACAAATGGACGCTCCTATTGTCCGTCTCACTAATAATCAGCCCATTCATTCACCTCCCACTGCCAATAAAGCTGAAGAAGAAGAGGTGCATTCGGTGACAGTTAGCTTCTATTCAAAAGGTTGCAATCTGTGTTTGTGGAATTTCAAGGAAGTAGTTCGATGAAAGTCAAACTTACACACACTCTTCCAGTTACCACAGGTGTAATCTCAAGTCAAAGCATGTTCGGTGTCCCGACTTTACTTCAGTTTACGCTGGAGTTATGATACCAATGATGCTAACGAACACTAGACGTGTGCAGGAACTGCAGAGCTCTATAAATACAAAAACAAAACCCTCCAGCCGCATCCAGGTCTACATTAAGGTCACGCAGAATGGTTGACCACTGGGCTGTGGACCATATTTGGGCGGTGAAGCACTCTCCGGTGGTCCTCAGGCCTTTACTGAGGAGGTACAAGTGGTCCGTAGTGGGTGGCTGATGGCACTTTGCTATAAAAATGAATGAATAAACAATGCACTTAATAAGAAGAATTCAATATATAATGTTCTTAGATGGTAAACAACATTAAGCTCACAACAGCACACAGACTTTGTGCATTTTTGTTAAAATTCCAAGTAAAACTAAAGAAAAAAAATAGATGAGCACTGAGTTGGAACAGTTTGAGAATCCCTGGTTTTGAACCATTTAAAAACGAAGCAGAATGGCAATAGTCGGCCATTTTATATGATGTGTTGTTCCTGTTGTTTCTTTTTATATATTATCTTGGGTTTTCAAACTAAAGACTTAGGGTAAGTTTAGAAACAAATGAAAGTGTAAATGTAAATATGATCTGTAGCATTAATATGTCCATGTATTGGCTGTAGGTTCCGCAGAGAAAAATGCAATTAGAGCCAAACCCTGTTGCGTCAAAATGGCCGACTGCTGTCAGTTACATGGCGTAGTTTTCTTTATAGTTCGCAGTAAGTCTTACTTTGTCCTCAACCACACGACATCTGTGTGACCTCGATAAAGATCTGAATGAGTTTGTATTTGGGAGGAGAAACGTTTTAGAAATGTACTTACAATTAAATTGCTAGTGTTGGTTAGCATGAGTGCTAAGTAAAAGAAGCTAAACATGGACACGAAACATGTTCTGGCTCATCGACTGCGCAGGAAGTTTTATACTTGGGCAGATGTTTTCCACATCAGCAGGAAAATATTACTATAATTAGAGTAAATAGGGTTTTTTCCATCACAAATCTTAAGTTTTAAAAAACCGTGTGTGTGTGTTCATGTCATAAATCTGCCTTTGTTTTACTGTTTTTTTGTCTTGAGAAAGGAGGGCACTGAATTGAGTAAAATGAGTGTAGGTTAAGCGTGAAAATCCTCTGAAAGGCGCAAACTTCTGACGTATTTATCGTAAACTTGAGGTTCCATTGGCTGAAAGGAAAGACTTGATTATTGTTCCAGAAGAAGGTCAATGTGTTTTTTTATAGAACAGAAATTAGAGACAGTGACATTGGCGTGCCTGAGAGGTGGGTCAGCTGACTTAATTGAATTATTTAAGAGCAAGTCGCTTGCCCGCGGCAAAAGTGCAATACTACTTTGACTTTAAAGGAGCAATGAGTCTTTTTTTTAACCACCAAAAAGTAGCATAACACTACTCCACTTGTTTTGTAGCCCCTGAATGAACCAGTTAATGCTCCATAGAGTGGACCGCTCCCCAACACGGAGTGGAGCCACCGATAAAGTCGATAATCACAGAATCTCTGACACATCCAGGTCATTAGGTGTCAGTATTACAGCTTTGTCATACAGCAGTCATAAGAAAATGACTGATTGCTCCTTTAACATTTGAGCGGTGTACAGCAAGTATTTGAGCAAAGGCTGATGGGTAACAGAAATTGGGAAGACGCAGGAACGTCTGTCCCACGCCACTTTCTTTACAAACCTGTTTCAACTGTTACACGAGTAGAGACATGGACTATGTACCTAACGTTCAGCCCGTTGTTACATTTCTTTGTTCATACGGAGATGTTTTAATGCATAATTAAGCCTATTCTTAATCGTTGTTCATTTTGTCACAAATCTGTTTTGTTTTTTGCTTATTTTCTTTGTGATAACTGTTGTAAAGACTGTACATGTGTAAAGTAAAGGTTTGGTTTTGGGGGTTAAACATTTTACAAAAGAACACTTTATGAGTATCAAACTGTAAACGTGCTTTAGTATTAAGATTTTTTATAGAGGGCTTATGAATAAATATCATGCTCAAAAGTCTGGTCTCTGCACTCACTGGAATAACTGGAAAGGTTAAATGTGACTCATGACCAGCTTCAGGAACCGGCTCTTTGTGTGTTGTTGCTGCACGTTTAAGATTCATTCATTGTACAAACACGTCTTGTGTGGTCTGAGTGGAAAAGAACTGGAAGTGGACGATGCTCTGGAGCAGCTACACATAATCCTAAAGTCACCAGGCAGAATACCAAGCGTCAGCTGGTGGGGTAGGGTGCCACCCAGCATTTGGCTGCGCAACAGTGTGACTACATACCCTTCAAAAACTTCAGAGTGTGATACAGAGCTATTCTTCCAGCATCAGTATCTGATCTTAATCAGGTTTATGAGGCAATCAAATCCCCACAGCAATGTTCTAGTATCTAGTGTAGAACATAAGTAGAAGAGGATGTTACTGCAGCAAAACAGGACGGACTCCTTATAGATATTCCTGATTTCAGAAGAAATGTTGAAGAAGAAACTCTACCGATGCTCTGATTTTGGCATCAACTCCTAAACAAACAAACAAGGTGGGTGTGGCTTAACATGGAAATGAGGGTGATTCAAAGACTGTAGACCAATAATGAAGCACAGAAGTTGTGGTGCGTCACAGTGGAGCAGCAGGTAGTGTCTCTGTCACAGCTCCAGGGTCCTGGTGCTTGTGGGTTCGAGTCCCGCTCCGGGTGACTGTCTGTGAGGAGTGTGGTGTGTTCTCCCTGTGTCTCCATGGGTTTCCTCTGGGTGACTGTCTGTGAGGAGTGTAGTGTGTTCTCTCTGTGTCTGCGTGGGTTTCCTCCGGGTGACTGTCTGTGAGGAGTGTGGTGTGTTCTACCTGTGTCTGCGTGGGTTTCCTCCGGGTGACTGTGAGGAGTGTGGTGTGTTCTCCCTGGGTCTGTGTGGGTTTCCTCCGGGTGACTGTCTGTGAGGAGTGTAGGTGTGAGTGAATGTATGAGTGTGTGTCACCCCTCCAGGGTGTGTTCCTGCTTTGCGCCCAGTGATTCTGGGTAGGCTCCAGACCCACCGCTGCCCTGAACTGGATAAGGGTTACAGACAATGAATGAATTAATGAATAATTTACTTTGAGTGTGTTAACAACCTAGTTAATTATTCATAAAGTTTTATCAGTGTAGTGGTACCCATGCTCTTAAGAATAAAGTAACGTGTAAACACTTAACTGAAGGTGTTGGTTCATAAGGCTACAAGACATCTACATAAGCCTTTATAAAGGGCGGGACTTTATCCGTAACCAGAATCCATGTTCAGCGTTAGCCCAATTTCAACCTGTAATCGTTCCCTTATTTTTTAAGCTTCTGGTTTTAACTCACACAACAGCATCGTCCCAAAAGCGTTCCAAAAGAGATTTTATTTCGTCCCTTGGGCTATTTTTACTGGCCCCAGGACAGCGGCGTCTGGACCCTGCCTTGTGTGTGTCACTCATTGGAGTCACAGCGCTCATCATAATGCACAGATCTGATTGGCTGAGGAGCCTCACGTGTGATAAGCAGAAACACATGTGATTGGTCTGTGAGTTTCCTGGAGCGCTAAACCTGCACCGTAACGACTAGAAGAGTCACACCGCTTCAAACACACACTCTGTTCAAAAGTAAACAGCTCTGAATAGTTTATCAGGTCCAGGTCCGGATCAGACAGAGTCTGGGTCCAGACTCGGACCATGGGCTGCCTCTGGTAGAAGAAGTAGATGAGGCACTGTGTCTTAAAAGTCATAACTGTCATGCCTTTACCCTCCCTTATGTTGTTCCTGGTTTGTCTTTGTCTTTTCTGAGTCTCCTTCAGCACATGGCTCTGTGTTGTTCTTGTCTCCGCCTTAGCCCCGCCTTGTCATTGGTGTCACCACCTGTGACTCCTTTATGGTCCTGCCCCCTCGTCACACTCCCAGGTGGGTTGTCTTTGTCTGTGTTCATGTGTGTATGTATAAACCCCACTGGTTTCTCTGTGCTTGGTCTGGTCTTGTCTGTATCAGAGAGTTTGCAGTTTTAATGAAGTTAGTTTTAGTTCGTTTACTCCATGTCCATGTCTGAGATGAAGCTGAGTCGCACCATCCTTATTGTAAATGTAGTTTTTATATAATATTCAGATGCCATCAAACTTTAAAAACTGGCAACTAATAATGATTTTTAAAGCTGTTTTTGAGACTTTTATTGTTCTCTCTCTTTTTCTGTTCACCTTTACGTGTTTTGAAAAGTGTGAAATAGTTGCCGCTTGACACTGCAATAAGACACGAGGCTCATGATCGTAAGGATCTTACAATAAGAGTTTAATGCATGAAGACGTTGGTTCTGCGGATGGTCAGTGCCATCAGAGTAAAAGAGGCTGAGAATACAGCTCTAGTTTAGTAACCAGGAGACAGACAAACACACACACACACACACACACACACACTCCCTCTGGCTTTGCTGCTGGGGTGCTGAGGGGCTACGGGGAACAGTAGCTGCAGCTCTGAGTGGAGAGGTTACCATGGGAAATTAAGCTGTGTGTGTGTGTATATCTTTTCTCCTTGGGTTTCTCCTGAGCAGGCCTCACACAGGGGATTCCTTCTGTAGGGTTTCAGGGTGTCACGCGGTCACACACACACACACACACTTCGGTCTCTGTCACCTGTTAGAGCTGTGTCTGCAGTCTCTCCTGTTGGTTTGCACAGAGCGACGACATCAGGGCAGAGAATGACCGTCAATAAAGACGTTACACCCTTTTTGACTCTTTTGTTTGATCTTTTACAGTCGTGGTGTTTCTCAGTCGTTTCTCAGTTGTTTCTCAGTCGGGACGACAGCTGGGAAAACAGCAAAATGGGCAATAGGACCCTTCCTGGGATTATTTTGATTACAGGACAGTCTCAAACCACTAGAGATCTCTTTAGACCAGTTACTGTCTTCTGCTCTCAGTACATTTTTCTTGGGTTGATTCCACTGTTCATTTGTAATTATGTTAGAGATTAATCTGACAAATCAGAGCCAGTCCTTCACACTGCGACACACACTCACACCTACGGACACTTTTGAGTCACCAATCCACCTACCAACGTGTGTTTTTGGAGCGTGGGAGACTGACAAGCTCAGAACCAGCGTATTTACAGTACAAGCCTCGTCAGTGGACTGAGAGAGAAAAGCCAAAACAAGATGATCCTTCATTGATCGTGATTGAGGTACGATGTTAAATTAATCGTGATATTGATTTGCGCTCATATCGCCCAGCACCTGAACCATGACCATGTCCAACCTATTAACCAATCAAATCCAGAGCTCTCATACAGAGTCATTCTGGCTTAGGATGATGATAACAGGATGAACGTGTGTGTGTGTGTGTGTGTTTGTGATACACAAGTAGTAAAACACACTGAATCCAGTCGCTGTGTACATAGCACTCTGTCCCTGTTTACTCAGGTCTCTAGGGTTATAAACTGTAAGTGTGTGTGTGTGTGTGTGTGTGTTTGTTTCTAGGTAGAGGAGGGTGTTAATGATTGCCCTGTATTACATTGCTTTGTGCCAATTTATCATTTAAGATTTGCTCTGAGCTTCCACCGAGACATTTATGAATAGATTTGATACTGAAGTTGTCAAATACCTCTGTGAGGAGTGTAGTGTGTTCTCCCTGTGTCTGCGTGGGTTTCCTCCGGGTGACTGTCTGTGAGGAGTTGTTGTGTTCTCCCTGTGTCTGCGTGGGTTTCCTCCGTGTAACTGACTGTGAGGAGTTGTTGTGTTCTCCCTGTGTCTGCGTGGGTTTCCTCCGGGTGACTGTCTGTAAGGAGTGTGTTCTCCCTGTGTCTGCGTGGGTTTCCTCCGGGTGCTCCGGTTTCCTCCCACAGTCCAAAAACACACGTTGGTAGGTGGATTGGAGACTCAAAAGTGTCCATAGGTGTGAGTGTGTGAGTGAATGTGTGTGTGTGTTGCCCTGTGAAGGACTAGCGCCCCCTCCAGGGTGTGTTCCCGCCTTGCACCCATTGATTCCGGGAAGACTCTGGACCCACCGCCGCCCTGAACTGGATAAGGGTTACAGACAATGAATGAATGAATGAATGAAGCAGTGCACATCCACAATAAACAATAATAATGTCACCCCAGTTTCCAAATCTCAAGATTGTACTAGTTTGTAGATTGCCAAAGCAGGTCAGCCATAAAAAACTGGTGAAAATCTTTGTTTACCACTTGCCCAAGAGACAATCAAACCAAGACCAAGTACCAGAACAAAATGGATGCTGAGCCAGGTCTGTGTTTAAAGACCACTAATCTGGTCCCTTCCACTGTACGACTAGACTTTCACTCAAATCGGAAGCAGTAAATGCATTTGTAAGCCTACAGTGTAGATGTATTGTGTGTGTGTGTGTGTGTGTGATATGACTCATAGGTGGTACCTGGAGGTTTTGGTTTGATAATGGGTTGTTCATGGTGTAAAATTGATAAGACCCACTGCCTTAAGCTTTTTATGTTTGTAAATACTTGTTCATGAAGATATTTTATGACGCGTTAATGCAGATCATAAACCGAGTTTTGACCAAAAATGCAGTAATTTCAGTCCACACACTTCTTCTTGCCACTGTATATTTTCTGTCACATATTACTGGCCTCTTTGCTTGAGGCGAGAGAACATTTTTCTTTTACAGTCTTTCTTTAATGGAGAACCTGTTGTGACATTCAATAGTGTGCAGTAATGAGCATGAACTAATTAGCTGAATAGGCCAAATAGGCAAAGGTTTCTGACTGTGTACTCTTGGTGCCTGGTCATATAGTTGTGTAGTGGGGGTGTGTGTGTGTGTGTGAGCAGCTGTTGCTGAGTCAGGAGGAAAGGAACCTCAGCAGGAAGGTCACTAGATCTCCCTAGAGACGCTGAAGCAGGGGACCAGCCATTAATCTCCAAACAATACCCACTGCCTCCGGCCATGTATACCCCTCTGTGTGTGTGTGTGTGTGTGTGTGTGTGTGTGTTTGCGAGAACAGACTCTACAAATGTCTCTTCAGGTACAACGCTTTATCATTAAAGGAAGCACATTTGTTACAAAAGAAAAAGGATAGGAACCTCATTCGGGCTGCTGTTGTTTGAGGTAACTGATGACGTCACAGTCGCCATGGATACTGGGAATCAGAGTCTCCACACAAGGACCCCTTTTAACATCCAATCTGGGGGGCTAATCGCATTTCAAGAGTTACAGACCTCACTGAAATCTGTTACCACCCCCCCCCCCACCAAAGCCCCTCGCCCGGTTCTATATGAATTCCATATCCTCAATATCCTCAATCAGTGATCACAGATACGCAGGGCCGGCTCCACCCGCCACATCTGCTGCTGAATGGAGGCAGTTATTCGCACTGAATGGCTCGTTGTGAAGAGATTCACCAAGCCTCCTTCCCCCCCCCCTTTTTCTCCGCCTTTTCTTTCTCTCTCCCTCCTTCCCTCCCGCCATCCCTTCATCTCTCATCCCCCCTCCCTCCCTCCCTGATTCCCTCCATCACTCTTCTTAGCCCTCGGACAAATCCACATCCGGTCCTGTCCTCTCTGCTCTTTAATTCAGGGGAAATAGGCATGTGGAGGCTTACAATTTTGCATAATAACACAGAGAAAAACAAATGATAGGTGAGTGTCTCTGTCACAGCTCCAGGGTCCTGGAGGTTGTGGGTTCGAGTCCCGCTCCGGGTGACTGTCTGTGAGGAGTGTGGTGTGTTCTCCCTGTGTCTGCGTGGGTTTCCTCCGGGTGACTGTCTGTGAGGAGTGTGGTGTGTTCTCCCTGTGTCTGCGTGGGTTTCCTCCGGGTGACTGTCTGTGAGGAGTGTGGTGTGTTCTCCCTGTGTCTGCGTGGGTTTCCTCCGGGTGACTGTCTGTGAGGAGTGTGGTGTGTTCTCCCTGTGTCTGCGTGGGTTTCCTCCGGGTGACTGTCTGTGAGGAGTGTGGTGTGTTCTCCCTGTGTCTGCGTGGGTTTCCTCCGGGTGACTGTCTGTGTGGAGTGTGGTGTGTTTTCTCTGTGTCTGCGTGGGTTTCCTCCGGGTGACTGTCTGTGAGGAGTGTGGTGTTCTTGAACTGGTTCTGTTAGGGCCTATAGAACCTTGGTGATTTTCAGTGAACCAGTTTGCACCAGTTATAGTGGAACCAAGGATACCTCACAGAATACGTCATCAAAAGGGGGCGCTGCACGGCAGTAAACAGAAGTGAGTGACCTGCGAGCGTTTGTGCTGCTGTTACAGACGTTTGTTTTTCACAGTGCGCTCCTCGTGGGTGTCGCCATCGCTGCTTGCTCCTGTAACTAGACACGCCCACACAAACTTTTGGCAAACAAACTTTTTAGGTTCCGGAAGCTTTTTTTTGTTGGTGGAAATGAGCCAAACGTTTCAGAATTAGGTTCACAGACTGTAACGGAGCCCGTTCAGCATTGGTGGGAAAGCACAACAAGACTCTCCTAATCAGTTAAACCAGCTTTCGTCTACAGTCAGGAGACTCCATCCTCACTTCAGGTCTGAACAAAATCCACTAGGATCCACTCCTATCCACCCTTTAAACTACGGGTTTGAAAGGATGTGTAATTGTCAAGAAGTCATTACTGAGAAAAGGAAATAGATGCAAAAAGTAGAAATCCACATATTAACTTTTGATTGTGAGAGGTGGGAAAAGCAGCCAATACCATCTCCTTAGGCGTGGTACTACATCCCTGTATTCTTCCTTTAAACACATCACCCAAACTATACTGCTCTGTGGTGGTCCTGACCATGGGAAAAACGACTGAAAAGCACGCTAACATAAGTTTGAAGAGCAACAGCTGCATTCTGTGATTGTGAAGTGCAAAATGCACCTGATGGTCAGTGGTGTTGCTAAAACAGGATGAAGATTGTAGACCAGGAGGTCATTTTAACATTGTGGCTCTTGGCAGTATGTCGAGAAGTGTATAGACACACAGAGGAGGTTAGCGTTCATGTACAACCCACTGTGTACACATTCGGTTATGCACACCTCTACTGAAGAGCACTACTAAAGGAATGGGATGCTCTGGAGCAGCTGCACATGAGCCTAAACCCGAGTGGAGCTGCACCATCCAGCGCCTGAAAGTGAGTCTGAACAGCACTGGTGATCCAGAACTAATCATCCAACATAAACACCTGACCTGATGAATGCTCCCAAATCTGGATGCAGTCAAATCCTCACAACCTGGTTTAAATTGCACACATACTGAACCCCGTATGGGAGTTTCAGCTCGCCGTGGTGTACCTCTCGTGCTCTGTGAGCTGTGATGGAAGGGCAGGCCTGGGTTTGCCAGAGTGAGTCGAGTCATTTGTAGATTTATGAGGACGGAAGTAGGTGGGTCAAGGGGGTGACACTCTTTCATCTGCTCTTTTAATTTTCTAATCGTTTCTAACGGGTTCTTATTACACTGTGCAGAACGTCTGTTAGCCCCGGTCACCCTGTCGACTTCACATGTGAGTGGGTAAATCATGACCTTGAGACTCCATTTTAGGCTTCTTTGCTTATCTAGGGACTCTGGTGCAGTTGGCCACACACTGGGAATCTAAAATGGCTCCATGCTCCCTGTAGAGTGCACTATGGGTTCAGAGATTTATTTAGGATCTGTCCGTATTTAGATCACAGATCCTCAAACGTCCGTGTTAGACATATACTACATTGTCTAGACAGACAGGAGCCTGTATTTTAAGACTTACATTGTGCACTACATAGGGAACAGGGAGGTCTAGCCTTAGTCTTTCTGCTCCGGTTTACTCCCAATTTCCAAAAACACTGTGTTTGTGAGTGAATGTGTGAGTGTGTGTCGCCCTGTGAGGAGTGTGGTGTGTTCTCCCTGTGTCTGCGTGGGTTTCCTCCAGGTGACTGTCTGTGAGAAGTGTGGTGTGTTCTCCCTGTGTCTGCGTGGGTTTCCTCCGGGTGACTGTCTGTGAGGTGTGTGGTGTGTTCTCCCTGTGTCTGCGTGGGTTTCCTCCGGGTGACTGTCTGTGAGGAGTGTGGTGTGTTCTCCCTGTGTCTGCGTGGGTTTCCTCCGGGTGACTGTCTGTGAGGAGTGTGGTGTGTTCTCCCTGTGTCTGCGTGGGTTTCCTCCGGGTGACTGTCTGTGAGGAGTGTGGTGTGTTCTCCCTGTGTCTGCATGGGTTTCCTCCAGGTGCTCCGGTTTCCTCCCACAGTCCAAAAACACACGTTGGTAGGTGGATTGGAGACTCTAAAAATTGTCCATAGGTGTGAGTGAATGTGTGTGTGTGTCGCCCTGTGAAGGACTGGCGCCCCCTACAGGGTTTGTTCCCGCCTTGCGCCCAGTGATTCCGGGTAGGCTCCGGACCCACCGTGACCCTGAACTGGATAAGCAGCACTGCTGTGTCTGATCCACTCAAACCAGCACGACACACACTAACACACCACCACCACGTCAGTGTCACTGCAGCGCTGAGAATGATCCACCACCACATCACACCTGCTCTGTGGATGTCTTGTCGGGGAAGAAATGGAGATACGAATGTTTAAAGAGCTATAACTGGACTACAGTCTGTAACTGTAGAACTACAAAGTGCTCCCGTGTGGTCAGTGAAGCTGATAAAGTGGACAATGATTTCCTAATCTAGTGAACGGTCAGTGTCCTTCACTCTGTCATGGTTCTTTGGGAACGTAAGTCTGCTTGTGAACCTTCTGTTTGTTCAGATCAGACGTGCACAATACTCAGAGAAAGACATTCTCTTGTTTAAATCAAGGAAGCATGAGCCCATGACACACAGAGGTACACTTTACGCCACTTACATGAAAACAAAAAGTCATTTTGAGGGTCCGGAACTGCGGATTGAAATCTCGTCTCCAGTGTGTTGGTCTGCGAGGTGTGAGAGGGAGAGAGTGGAGTGTGTCCATGGAAGTGCCGCTCAGCATGGGATCGTGAAAGAGGTTTTGCGCCGTGCCAAAGCCACAACGAGGCCTGCCAAGTCCCTAAACACATCCAAACCACTCCTCCATCATTCACTCGCATTCATATTACTGCTGTATCCCTCAGACATGTTATTGCTTATAAATCCCCAAAACGGGACAGTCACGCCTTCATTCATTACCGCTCCTTCTTTACGTAGACGGACACACAGTAGAGGGGCTAGCATTTACATTAGTGAAACATGATGGCTCGCTTGCTAAATCACCTCCCTCACTGCTCATTTTAAATTCCAAAAAACTGGAATACATTTATCCCAGGCCATGTCAGCATACACCAATGAGCCAAAACATTATCACCACTCAGTGAATGTGCTTTGTGTAGTGGCAGTGTGCTCTGCTTTTATGGGAAACTCTGCTTTCAAGCATTCAATTGGAGTTCAGTAGAGGATTCAGGGATAGTTTCAACACGAACGTACTGTAAATTACACATTGATGTCAGTAATATAATTAATTAATTCATTCATTGTAACCCTTATCCAGTTCAGGGTGGTGGTTGGTCCAGAGCCTACCTGGAATCATTAGGCGCAAGGCGGGAATACACCCTGGAGGGGGCGCCAGTCCTTTACAGGGCAACACAGACACACACACATTCACTCACACCTACGGACACTTTTGAGACGCCAATCCACCTGCACCCGGAGGAAACACACACAGACACAGAGAGAACACACCACACTCCTCACAGACAGTCACCCGGAGGAAACCCACACAGACACAGAGAGAACACACCACACTCCTCACAGACAGTCACCCGGAGGAAACCCACGCAGATACAGGGAGAACACACCACACTCCTCACAGACAGTCACCCGGAGGAAACCCACGCAGACACAGAGAGAACACACCACACTCCTCACAGACAGTCACCCGGAGGAAACCCACGCAGACACAGGGAGAACACACCACACTCCTCACAGACAGTCACCCGGAGGAAACCCACGCAGACACGGAGAACACACCACACTCCTCACAGACAGTCACCCGGAGCGGGAATCGAATCTACAACCTCCAGGCCCCTGGAGCTGTGTGACTGTGACACTACCTGCTGCACCACCGTGCCGCTGTCAGCAATATAATAACATCCTATAATTTAGAAAAACAGTATATCCCTGTAAAAATTGTGCTGTAAAATTACAGCATTTGTTCATTCATTCATTGCCGTTATTGCACGGTGGAGCCGGATACAGCATGTTAAATCAATGAATAACAGGAAATAAAACAGGAACATGCTCAGTTTTCTCTGCTGTTCACAAGCTCCTCAGTGAGGCTCAGAACTCACGCAGCATATTTCACTATGATCTGAACCTGCTGTAAAACGTGGATAAACCATGACTCTGTCCTGACTCTGTCTGTTTATCTCTGGCTCTCATGCTGACTCCGGAATCGAGCAAACCCACAAGCCCAGGGTTCGTTTGGTGGATAAGGGCTGTTAGAGAAATGAATTCATGGGAATTGAAAAGGTTTTTTTGACTCATAACAAGGAGTGATGCTCACAATGGAGTGATACAGAAGTAGGTGAATGGAGTGTTAGGAGTCTTCAAAGACTGAGGACTCTCATCTGTAGTGTAGTGTTCCTACCCCAAGCAGGGAACTGAACCAAAGTCCGATGTGTGTGTGTGTGTGTGTGATGCAATATCTGCCACATATATATATATATATATAAATATACCCTACCCTAGCCAAGTGTACCCTAGTGAGAGCTTATGGACACATCCACACACACATATGTTGGGAATAGTATTATTGATGAGCAGTGCAGCTGTGGAGAGCCCCCTCTGATTTAGTGTGTGGCTCTGATAGTCTTAACGATTTTAACCGTTTGAAGTTCAGAGGATAATGTAATGTGATCTGCTTGCCCTCTTTGGGGAACACACACACACACACACACACACACACACACTTTTACTTTAGATTGAGCTCCAGCTTCCACCACCTGCACCCTGTCTTAAAGCAGTTTCAGAGCGATGAGAGAGCCCATTATGCTTTCTCGGATTACTCCCCCCTCCTCCACCACTTCCAGGCTTTTATCAGCCAATTTCATGCTCAGGCCCCAAGCCCTACACTGCCCCCAGCTGACCACTCACTCCAACTACTCTCACATCTAGACTGAGGGAAGGATATGATGAAGAGCCTGTTTTTGTTCTGGACTCTTTTTGCACTGCAGCAGTCAGATTTCTCATGAGTTAATTTCGCAAATCAGTCTAATTCTCACAGTTTAACTGAAATAACCCACAAATTACTGAGTTTACTGAGTTTTAGTTTTAAGTTTTGAGGGTAAATTACTGAATAATGAAAACATCTGTCACTTAGTACTACATTTAGTAAAGTTACATCTAATCACACTTTAAATAAACTTGCTGGTTTCTGACACCGTGATATTTGCGTAAATACATATATATAATGTCTATTTGTAACACTTTGTCGTGCTTTGTGAAGTCCACTCCCAAAAATGTATCATTAAAAACAATCAAGTATTAAAAGAAAAAACAAAACAAATCTTGACAGAGACATTGAATGCGTTTTCGAAAATAAACCCAGGTATATTATGGGCACATTTTGAACATTTGAAAATCGGATATAAACTCAAACAGCACTGCTGTGTCTGATCCACACAGCACTACCGTGTTGGTGCAGCACTGAGAATGATCCACCACCCACATCCTACCTGCTCTGCGGGGGTCCTGTGGGGGTCTTGAGCATTGAAGATCAGGGTGAAATAGGGAGAAGAAAAGATGAAGGGAAACAGATGGACTAAAGTCTGTAAGTGTAGAAGTACAGAGTGCTCCTGTGTGGACAGTGGAGCTGATAAAATGAACAGTGAGTTCATCCTGTGATTGTTCAGTGCGTAACATAGCTATTTCATTAGGACATGCACAGTACTTATAATGTGGATAAAAGGTCCTGCTGAGAATTTTTGAATGTGTGTGTGTGTGTGCATGTGTGAGCGTGTGTAAGCGGGTGTGTGCGTGCGTGCAAGCGTGTGTAAGCGGGTGTGTGCGTGCGTGCGTGCGTGCGTGTGCGTGTGTGTATGTGTATGTGCGTATGTGTGTGTGTGTGTGTGTGTGTGTGTGTGTATGTGCGTGTGTGTGTGTGTGTGGTGTGTGCATGTGTGTGTGCGTGTGAGTGGTGTGTGTCTGTGTGTGTGGTGTGTACATGTGTGTGTGTGTATGTGTATGTGCATATGTGTGTGTGTGGTGTGTGTGTGTGTGTGTGTGTATGTGCGTGTGTGTGTGGTGTGTGCATGTGTGTGGTGTGAGTGGTGTGTGTCTGTGTGTGTGGTGTGTGCATGTGTATGTGTATGTGCATATGTGTGTGTGTGGTGTGTGTGTGTGCGTGCGCATGTGTGTGTGTGCTGTGTGCGTGTGTGTGTGTGTGTGTGTGTCTGTGTGTGCGTGCGTTTCTGTGTGTGTGTGTGTGCACATGTGTGTGTGTGATGTGCGTGTGTGTGTATGTGTGTGTGTGGTGTGTGTATGTGTGTGAGTGTGTGTGTGGTGTGTATGTGTGTGTGTGGTGTGTGTGTGTGTGTGTGGTGTGCGGTGTGTGCATGTGTGTGTGTGTGGTGTGTGCATGTGTGTGTGGTGTGTGCATGTGTGTGTGGTGTGCGGTATGTGTGTGTATGTGTGTGGTGTGTGTGTGTGTGTGTGTGTGTGTGTGTGTGGTGTGTGCATGTGTGTGTGGTGTGCGTGTGTGTGGTGTGCGGTATGTGCATGCATACGTACAAGTGTTACCTCAGAAGTCACAGCACCCAAAAGGCTTAACACTTTAACACCGACCGATCAGCCACTGTAACTCAGAGTTCACACCACGCTGTCCATGTTAACCTCTCTCAGGGGGCACCGGTCAAAGGTCAACCACTCTGTTTACACCCAAGGAGCTCCTTGAACACCTCCCACTTTTTCTCCCCTGTATCTTCTGTCTTTCTCTCCTTCCTGTGTTGGTCACAGCTGAACAAACAAAAGGAAGAGACTGAGTCAAACTATAAGACCAGGGATTAAGTAGGTCCTCATTAACCTTCGAACTTTGACATAAGCGCTCTTAATCTAGGCACACAGAGGCGTTATATTTGTGTCCATACGTTAAAATGAAACAGTTATGTTTAAATGGGCTGAAGGTATTTAGAGAAACATTATTTTTTCACTCATTCTTTGGCTGTTTTTACGCTGTAAGAGGTTCATACACTAGTGTAGGTTTGAGATGCACATTGCAACTGTTTAACAAACAATAATTAAAAGAAGTCTTGCAACACATTGAATTTTGTATGTTCAGACATTATCTGATATTTGCCCCTTTTTACCTTGTTGTCTATGAAGCCGCCCCAACCCTGTGCAAGATGTTTCATATCTTCATATTTTTCAGTTGTGGGTTAAACAAAATTAATTCATTGTCTGTAACCCTTATCCAGTTCAGGCCAGCGGTGGGTCCGGAGCCTACCCGGAATCACTGGGCACAAAACAGGAACACACCCTGGAGGGGTGACACACACTCACACATTCACTCACACCTACAGACACTTTTGAGTCTCCAATCCACCTACGAATGTGTTTTTGGAGCATGGGAGGAAACCGGAGCACCCGGAGGAAACCCACACAGACACAGGGAGGCGGTGGGTCCGGAGCCTACCCAGAATCAATGTGTGCAAGGTAGGACAAACTCTGGAGGAGGCGCCAGTCCTTCAGAGGGTGACACACACTCACACCTACGGACACTTGAGTTGTTAGTCTACCTACCAATATGTGTTTTTGGAGCGTGGGAGGAAACCAACGCAGGCACAGAGAGAACACACCACACTCCTCACAGACAGTCACCTGGAGGAAACCCACGCAGACACAGGGAGAACACACCACACTCCACACAGACAGTCACCCGGAGGAAACCCACGCAGACACAGGGAGAACACACCACACTCCTCACAGACAGTCACCCGGAGGAAACCCACGCAGACACAGAGAGAACACACCACACTCCTCACAGACCGTCACCCGAAGGAAACCCACGCAGACACAGGGAGAACACTCCACACTCCTCACAGACAGTCACCCAGAGGAAACCCACGCAGACACAGAGAGAACACACCACACTCCTCACAGACAGTCACCCGGAGGAAACCCACGCAGACACAGGGAGAACACACCACACTCCTCACAGACAGTCACCCGGAGGAAACCCACGCAGACACAGGGAGAACACACCTCACTCCTCACAGACCGTCACCCGAAGGAAACCCACGCAGACACAGGGAGAACACACACACACACACTATACACAGGGTCATTCCCATGTAATTAAGCACAGACCTTTACTAAAGACCTCCACTACCTATAGACTCCAGTGGTACTCCTACCTGCAGTTTTTCAATTAAAACTCTATTTATCATTTGTTTGATCATCAGTTCCTTCCCAGATTCTTATTCCAGCTTCGAGGGAGTTTGTCTTTGCCACTGTTGCTTTTAGCTTGCACTCATGGGGTTATTCATTTGGATGTTTGGTTTAATTTCTTTAAATCTAATGTTTTTATAGCTGCTTTGTGACACCATCGGTGTAAAAAACATCATACAAATAAATCTGACTTGAGTTGACTGCCCACTGCTTGAACTGGAGAAAAACACACTTCTGAAACCCATCATTCAGTGTCCACACTAACGCCACAGGCTACTTTCCCTCTCATCAGCATGTCTGCCCTTACTGACCTGTAAATTCACATATCAATTCATCACACACACACACACACACACACTACCACGTTATGCTCTGTGTGTTCAAATAAACAAAGCTGAGATAGTTATAATAGGCTGTAAATGTCACCTGTTTAATGTGATGCAACTGCACACTTTTTCTGTTTTCATACAGCAAGAGCTTATACAGCTTTATGTTACTTTTCATTTGATTATAGAGGAGCTGTGGAACATGGGGGAGGGAGATGGTGTGAGTTGGATATTTGGTAACACTTTTTTGTAGATCAGAGTTAGCCACCTACATAAAATCTTTTGACAAATGACATAAATGTAGAAAAACCGTTATAAACACCCCTAATCCAGCAGGAGGAGTGTGGTGTGTTCTCTCTGTGTCTGCGTGGGTTTCCTCCAGGTGACTGTCTGTGAGGAGTGTGGTGTGTTATCTCTGTGTCTGCGTGAGTTTCCTCCGGGTGACTGTCTGTGAGGAGTGTGGTGTGTTCTCTCTGTGTCTGTGTGGGTTTCCTCCAAGTGACTGTGAGGAGTGTGGTGTGTTCTCTCTGTGTCTGCGTGGGTTTCCTCTGGGTGGCTGTCTGTGAGGAGTGTGGTGTGTTCTCCCTGTGTCTGCGTGGGTTTCCTCCGGGTGACTGTCTGTGAGGAGTGTGGTGTGTTCTCCCTGTGTCTGCGTGGGTTTCCTCCGGGTGACTGTCTGTGAGGAGTGTGGTGTGTTCTCTCTGTGTCTGCGTGGGTTTCCTCTGGGTGACTGTCTGTGAGGAGTTGGTGTGTTCTCTCTGTGTCTGTGTGGGTTTCCTCCAGGTAACTGTCTATGAGGAGTGTGGTGTGTCTGCGTGCGTTTCTTCCGGGTGCTCCGTTTTCCTCCCATGCTCCAAAAACACACGCTTGTAGGTGGATTGGAGACTCAAAAAAAATGTGAGTGAAGATGTGTTAGTGTGTGTTACCTGCGAATGCCTGGCTCCACCTCCAAGGTGTGTTCCCACTTTGCACCCAGTGGGATATTATATTAATACAAGATATACTACATGTCCAAAGCTTTGTGGAGACAATTTATAATGAGAAAATTCAGCTACTTTGTGTGGGTGGGGGAGGGGCACACATTGCGGACAGAGGCTCATGAGATGCACATGTACAGTTTGTATATTTTATACAGAAAAGCATGAAATTAAATGAGCTGCTCAGTAGCAGCTGCACGTGAGCTTTAGTACCTCACAAATGCTCTTTTTATTCTAGGGAAGTCTACTGTAAAGCCTTCTGAAAAGATTGGACAGAAACAGCCTATGAAAGTCTTTCAGGGCAAAATGCTGGGGTCCACAAACCTTTAGCAGAAAACCAACAGCAGCTGAAAAGTAAGAGTAATTGAAATGAAAAGAAATACATATGTAAATGTAATGCCATTTTCTGAGTGCTCCTGTAACTCAGAGTTCAGGGTTACACACACATACACACTGAAAACTTCTCAGTCTCTTTTGTGTGTGTGAGTGACTCTATCTCCATCTCCACACTCACTGTGTAATATACGGCGCCACTATCTGGGACTAAGCCGGAGATGTGGTTTACTGCATTCCCACACGCAGAGCCAGTAAAAAAGTGACTGATTTACACTCAGGAGTGTAAATACTCTGCTGTGCAGCATCTCAGAGCCGCAGACAGGAGGCAATAGGCGTCTGCACGCTGGCGAGGCTCCAGTTTTTCCCCAAACAACTGCAGCCTGGAACCTTTGTGTACATTACTGTACATAGTGTATTGAGACTCAGGGCTAATGGCAGCACATACTCAGGCACCGGGATTATTGCCCTGTAAAATTTGCAGTTGTTGGTCTTTGACAGCGACAGTTTATTTCTAAAGAAAAGAAGAGCGTCTGCTCTCCGCGACTACCTGTCAAAAGTTTGGGAACACCCACAGTATTGTGCTATAATCTTCAAGACATCAGCAAATATGAGGGTGAACATTTACTATTTCAGAACCCTCCAAGATGGTAACCTTTCATTCATATTTCGTTCATTCGTCTTCGGCATCTGCTTCGATCTGGATCAGAGTCATATCTGGAATCATGGGGCGCAAGGTAAGAACACACTCTGGAGATGGTGAAAGGCCCTCAAGTCCTTACAATTTTTGCACTGAAAATAAAATATTTTTGAACTGTTTGATAAATCTCTTATGAAGTTTGCAACAAAGAAGTGAGCCACAACCAATCTTTGCCCCGAAAGTGTCTTTGATGAATGTTCCTTTCATACCTTTCATATATTCTCTAAACGTTTCACTCTAATTTATTTCCTCCGGGTGACTGTCTGTGAGGAGTGTGGTGTGTTCTCTCTGTGTCTGTGTGGGTTTCCTCCAGGTGCTCCGGTTTCCTCCCACAGTCCAAAAACACACATTGGTAGGTGGATTGGCGACTCAAAAGGGTCCGTAGGTGTGTGTGTCTGTGTTGCCCTTTGAAGGACTGGCGCCCCCTCCAGGGTGTATTCCTGCCTTGCGCCCAATGATTCTGGGTAGGCTCTGGACCCACTGCTGCCCTGAACAGGATAAGGGTTACAGATAATGAATGAATGAATGAATATTTAATGTCAGCAAAACATTAGAATCTGAGACATCTTCCCCACTGTGCTTCATCACCTCTTCTTTAAACAACACCCTGTAAAGCTTTGGGAACTGAAGCAACCAAATGCTGTAGTTGTGAATGTGAATTATTTCCCCACTGTTGCTTGATACAGGATTTCATCCGTTACAGTATTTTTCATTTTATAAAATGTGGTGACATTCTGAGCCCATGCTGTGGGCCTGAAGGTCATAGAATTTGGGTCTTGTCCCTTACATATAGCAATTCTTCTGGATTCTTGGAGTCTTTTCATTGATACTATGCACAGTAGATGAACAAGTACACAGGTCCTCTTTTATGCTGAGAAAGGTGATACTTTATTTGTTTTATTATTAAAGAGTGCAGCTTTTCACAGAGAGATGAACCCCTCCCCATCTTCCGAAAGACTCTAATTTTAAAGCTAGTCATGTCACTGACTTGTTGCAAATTATTATTAATATTATTAAATTTGGACATATATTTTTTCGGGCGGCACGGTGGTGCAGCAGGTAGGTGTCGCAGTCACACAGCTCCAGGGACCTGGAGGTTGTGGGTTTGATTCCCGCTCCGGGTGACTGTCTGTGAGGAGTGTGGTGTGTTCTCCCTGTGTCTGCGTGGGTTTCCTCCGGGTGACTGTCTGTGAGGAGTTTGTGTGTTCTCCCTGTGTCCGCGTGGGTTTCCTCCGGGTGACTGTCTGTGAGGAGTTTGTGTGTTCTCTCTGTGTCTGCGTGGGTTTCCTCCGGGTGACTGTCTGTGAGGAGTGTGGTGTGTTCTCCCTGTGTCTGCGTGGGTTTCCTCCAGGTGCTCAGGTTTCCCCTCACAGTCCAAAAACACACGTTGGTAGGTGGATTGGCGACTCAAAAGTATCCGTAGGTGTGAGTGAATGTGTGTCTGTGTGTGTCTGTGAAGGACTGGCGCCCCCTCCAGGGTGTATTCCCGCCTTGTGCCCAATGATTCCAGGTAGACTCTGGACCCACCGCGACCCTGAACTGGATAAGGGTTACAGATAATGAATGAATGAATGAATAAAATGTCGTAGTTTCAAGATTTCAAATATTGTCTTTTGTACTGTTTTCAATTAGTTCTAAGGTTTAAATGATTCAAACATCACTGCTTTCTCTTTTATTTACATTTTGCACAGCACCCCAACTGTTTTTGGAAACGGGGTTTCCATAAGCTCCAAAGAAAAAATAAAGAGCCATGAAATAAAAAGGAATGGGCCCGAGACTTACGTCACCTTGCTCGATGCCAAGCAGGGGCTACAAAGGTAAACAGCCCTACAGCACAGGGCTGAGGAAGCACTGAATGGTGACCGCAGAAATATTCCAAAATAGTGTAAGCCACTCCTTTAAGAGCAGAGCCTTAACTCCCATTAATAGGGGTCCACAAACGTCAGGCCATATTGTGTATATTCTGAGCAGCTGATGGGCCACAGTCTGCTCTCCAGCGCCCTCTCTCGACTGGATGTTAAGGCTGTTGGCAGGTTCTGTGTTTGGCAGCTGGGCAGAAGAAATTGGCCTGTGTCTGAAGCAGAGGGTGCTCAGCGCTCACTGTGCCAATGTAATTCTAATTTATGTTCTATTGGGATCCATCATTTTACCAATAAAAGACATTTAGCAAATCATACAAACTGTCTCTGATTGCATTCAAGTAAGCTCCTCATTCAGCGCCGTTCCAAATGAGTTCCAGTATGAGATTAGCATCACGGAGGCAAATCAGTGGGCAGTGATGAGCAGGCCTGGGGTTTCTGGACTAGACACACTCCCTAATTGTTGACCGTTCACTACCTACAGTGTCCCATGTGTTGATAAGAGCAGTTCAGGTTAAAGGTCAATATCAGGTACCGCGGGATACTTCAGATCCTAGAGATGCTCCTCTGCTTCTGTCAGAAAGTGATCATAAATGTTTGTACATTTCTGGTCAGGTTTAGTTGATTTTCTAAGCGAATCTCTTGCAGACAAAAAGTAAAGGGGACATATTATGGTTGAAAAAAAGACATCTGGAGTGCATTAGCACATTAAATTATGGATCTGGAGCTGCTGCCAACCCACAAACCCAGTTAAAATACAACAATATAATATAATACAATAACCCTGTCAGTTTTGTGTGTGTGTGTGTGTGTGTGTGTGTGTGTGTGTGTGTGATCTAAATCTGAAACCATTGGATATAACGAGCAGTTCTATATTTGTGATGTTTCTTACACAGGTGGCAGACACTTCAGAGTTGTCCCACCTCCTCGTCTGAGCCTCTTGAATCACCTGCCTTTATGAAAAGACATTGTTAAATTGAGAAAAAAACAAACACAATGAGTGGTGAAATTTGTACGGATTAATATGGTGAATATGAGAACGGAGAAGAAAGAGAACAAAGTGAAAATGACTTAAAAAGTGTCCATATTTGTGAGTGTGTGAGTGAATGTGTGATTGTGTGTCGCCCTGTGAAGGACTGGCGCCCCCTCCAGGGTGTGTTCCCGCCTTGCGCCCAGTGATTCTGGGTAGGCTCCGGACTCAACGCCGCCCTGAACTGGATAAGGGTTACAGATAATGAATGAATGAATGAATGAATGAATGGTTCTCCCAAGGAATTTTAACATAAGTGACGTCAGGCAGTTCTGGATCACAATCTATACTCTAACATCCCAGTGGTGTGACATTATGCTCTATCACTTCAGAGAATGCTGTTAGACTGTTACACAGCTCAGTGTTCATATGCCCCTACAACTTGTCACTCAAGGGGTAACTCAAGGGGTACACTATAATGCAGCTAAATTCGCTAATTATATGCAATGTCAAAATTTGGGAAGAGCCCAAGATTAGCAAATCAGCAGTGAGTAAACTATTTGACTGCATTCACCCTAATATCACTTGCTTTCAGAAACCAAATTCTTGGCACTTATTAATCAGTGCAGTTCAGGGTTTGAGTCTGGCCCTTTAAATGTAACCCTCCTGTGAGTTTGGCAAGCTAATGGATGCAGTGGTGGGTGCTAATGCATAGTGGAGCTGAAAAATGGCCTAATCTGAAAAGGTCCAGGACATCTATAAATGAAATGATTGCGCGGAGCACATTTATCTGCGTCCTGGCCATAGGAAGGACCTTCCAGAGCTCATTTGATCAGAACTCTCTCTCTCTCTCTCTCTCTCTCTCTCTCTCTCTCTCTTTCTGTACAGTCCTTCCTGTGGCTAGCAAAGCCTCAGCAGGAAGCCCTCAGAAGAAGAAAGAGAGAGGAATTGGTTGAAAATGAAAATAGCGGCTTCTACTGTAGCCTGGGTGGTGATATTTTCTGGGATTCTTTGTTGACTGAGACACACTGCTGTCATATTATTCAGCAGCAAGTTGTTAGCATTAGACCCAGCCCTTCTCCCAACACTATGTTAGCACCTAGTGCAAATCAGTGCCTTCGGATGCTTGGGAAAAAAATCAGCTAAACGCATTCTCTCTGAAGCTAGTCTGCGAGTGCTTTACAAGAAAATGCAGTAGATTTAATTACACCTTTTAAAAATTCCATTCCATTACAAGCTAAAGTAAGCTAGCCACATGTTAGCATGCCCAGCTTTGTTTCCAGCAGTTCTTGATATCACAAAGGCTGTTTGAACAAGTATCAGTTGTTATTTATATTAGCAAAGATGAAATATGACATGTACAAGGTACAGATGCCATTTTTGAAAAAGACGTTGTAAAATGCAATAAAACAAGAATCTGATTTGTTCAAAGGAAACAGATGATTCTGGGGAACTACTCACTTCTTTTAAAGTGGAATGGTATGTTTGAGTAAGAAATGGACTGTAGCTTGTTTGAAGTTATACTTGTATGTTTTTACTCACTGTTTAAATGACCACAGAAACCAGTTTGTAACATGAGCCGTTTAGTTTAGTAATTCTTTCTATGTGTATTTATTGGATTCATGGAATGTGAGCGGTTAAAATCTGTTCAACCTTAAGTAACGCAGCAAAGACAAGTCAATGTTACTCACCTGTTGAGCAGAAAGAGAACCACATCCTCACCCCTTTTCGTGTGTTTTAATGTTCAGAGGTCTCTCCACCGTCCATACGCCTCCAGATGCAGTTTCTCAGCCATTCAAAGCATAGAGAGAGCACCTGAGCTAGTTCAGACAGAGACACAATCCATACTGCGCTTAGGCACGTTTGACTCCCAAAGTCCTGTTAGTCTGACTCGAGTGGGAAGGCACCGTACGCTAAACTGATTTGGCACAACTTGAATCGGTTTGAGCACAAACCTTGCCCAGGCACTGAATGTGAATGTAATCTCAATGCAACAATACTCACTGTAACACACACAGTGGGCTCAGAAATTTAAAATGCAGTGTGGGAATGGGGGCCAACAGAACTCTGGCATGGTTTGATTCAACCGGGCCAAGTGTGAGTACACCTTTAGCTTCTTTCCCGTTTACAGAGCCAGGGATGTGCACAAACACTGGACCATTTTCCAGCGTGGAAACAAACCACAGAGCCAACAAATTGCAAGGTCTGAAATGTATAAAAAATATGTATTGGCTTCAAAATGCAGACATTACCTTTAAAGTACATAGAAATGACTTGACTGTATTTTGTACATTTAAATATATTTAGAATTGATGCCTGCAACACACTCAAAAAAATGGCATTTGACAAACCCCTCTCATTTGTCAATGGCTGACATAAAACATCAAAATAATGATTATTTAATTCATATTCTTAATTTTTAAGTGACGGACATGTGTTAAGATTTATTAGCAATACTGAGATGCTACATGTGCACATCTGATTTTATCCGTTTTGAAAGAAGCTATTATTATTTTTTGAGCATGCAGGAGGCCTGCTGAGTGAAAAGAAAGAAGACAGCGATTTCCACTAAAAGAAAATGCACTAAAAGATGTGTACACAGTAAAAAAAGGAAAGCCTTAATCATATATCACGCTAACGGCGGCGCTAGTGGAACACTGTCCCTAATCGTGATGTTTAATGGCTGAATAAACAAGTCAAGCTGTCATTTCCACAGCTGCTGTCTCCTGCTGACATTTATTAGCATTGTTTAAGGTATGGGCTCCACGAAGCAGCGTGACCACACCTGTCACTCAAAGCTCGTTTCCTGTCAGCAGGGGCCGCCTCTTCCTGTCTGGACTCTCAACTGTGACTGAATGTGTTGATTACGCTGTGGGGGGCTGATATGGAGCAGGATGGCCACTAATGTGGTTAATGTGGGTGGTGAAATAGTGTGATTTTTATCAGCTTGTGAATAAAGGAACTGTTACTGTGGAGATGAGGATGTGAATGTGGTGTCAGTATAAACTGAGCAGGGTTCCTGAATCGTTCAAGGCCCCGACAAGCATTCTGAAGCATTCAGAAACTGAGGGGATCTCTTTGAAAAGCGGGAGTGGGGCTACGATCTTAAGTGAGCGCTTCAGGCAAATCCTGATGTTGAACATCCGTGGCTTAGAGGAAGGTCCAGTTTTTCAGTCACATCAGGAAGTGTTTTACAATGTACTTGCTCTAGCACAGCGTTAAACAGCTGGTGGACTGTGTGGCGAAGGACATATGAAATTCAAAGCAGACTGCAAGTGCACTGTGAAGCACGGAGGAAGAAACCTCAGTGTTGTGGGCAGTCCTCCTTACAATGGTGTCATTGAGCTCGTGTTCATTTCCGTAACTTATGGAAAGACGTTGTGGATACAAGCCTGAGACCTATCAGATTTGTCTCCAGGGTCTCTCCGTTTTCACTGGAGGACTCTCCGGTTTCAATCCAAAGATTGGCATGGAGATTAAATCCGTTTTACTGTACTCCTGATCTTTAGTTAGTAATTATGGAAGTCATGTGGACGTACCGACCCTGCCTCATTTCTCCCATTCCCAGCCTCACACCCTTGCAGCCTTTGTTTACACACACCCTTTACTTTCCTTTTGCCCAGTTTCCTTTGCCCCTTAGCAGTTCATACCCTTCATTCAAGTGTGCGTCTGTCTTTCAAGACTGAGTTGAAGTTGATTGGATTCTCGTTTAATTGAAAGCCCCGGAACACTGATGACATTAATGACGTTATGTTATGGAGTAAATGTGGCGTTTTCGTGGTTTACGTGACACCTTGACAAGCACAGGGAGAGAGCCTTACACTGTCAGCAAACCTGTCACTGTGCTGCTCCCCTCAAAGGTACATTTCAATTCATAATTCGAGAACATTTATATCTTTGATAATTGAAGATTTAAAAAATTGTGTTGGTGTCATTCGCGCCGTTTCATCTCCAGGACTTTTATTGTGTTCTTTTATGTATGTAATGAACCTTTAGGGAACACAACTGGACTCTAACACCACTGCTGTACCTTTAAAGATACACTACACTGTTTGAAGCTTCAGTGATCACTAATGTACCTTTTTTTTCTGAGTGTAGAATCAGTATTTCATTCTTCCTAGTATTTTTTTAACATTCTCAAGTGGAAAACAAAGGAGATAAGAGTGCATTAACCACCATTACCACAAACAAAATGAAGTGTTGAAATTTGCAGATAGAACTTCCTGCCACCTCTTACTGTCTTCAGCTAAATAGCTCCATCTGCTGGACACTAATGTTTCTACCAAGAAAAAGCAAACGAGGAGTGTCAAAGAGTACAGAGTATTCATCATTCATTGTCATTCATTCATTCTTTATCTGTAACCGCAACGCAGGAATACACCCTGGAGGGGGCGCCAGTCTTTCACAGGGCGACACACACTCACACATTTACTCACACACTCACACCTACGGACACTTTTGAGTCTCCAATCCACCTATCAACGTGTGTTTTTGGAGCATGGGAGGAAACCGGAGCACCCAGAGGAAACCCACACAGACACAGGGAAAACACACCACACTCCTCACAGACAGTCACCCGGAGGAAACCCACACAGACACAGAAAGAACACAGCACACTCCTCACAGACAGTCCATCCATCCATCCATTATCTGTAACCGCTTATCCAATTTAGGGTCGCGGGGGGTCCAGAGCCTACCTGGAATCATCGGGCGCAAGGCGGGAATACACCCTGGAGGGGACGCCAGTCCTTCACAGGGCAACACAGACACACACACATTCACACCTACGGACACTTTCGAGTCGCCAATCCACCTGCAACGTATGTTTTTGGACTGTGGGAGGAAACCGGAGCACCCGGAGGAAACCCACACAGACACAGGGAAAACACACCACACTCCTCACAGACAGTCACCCAGAGGAAACCCACACAGACACAGGGAAAACACACCACACTCCTCACAGACAGTCACCCGGAGGAAACCCACGCAGACACAGAGAGAACACACCACACTCCTCACAGACAGTCACCCGGAGGAAACCCACGCAGACACAGAGAGAACACACCACACTCCTCACAGACAGTCACCCGGAGGAAACCCACGCAGACACAGGGAGAACACACCACACTCCTCACAGACAGTCACCCGGAGCAGGACTCGAACCCACAACCTCCAGGACTCTGGAGCTGTGTGACTGCGACACTACGTGCTCCACCACTGTGCTGCCCCTAGTGGAGAATTCAGATAACAGCAAAATTAGGGCTGCAGCTGGCCATTATTTCAGTATCTGACTCATTTATTTAAATATGGATTTACTAACCTACAACCCCACCATCTCAATCTACATGTTTCTAATGTAAACTGAAAAATGTCAACACTGTAGACAAGGCTAATCCGTGTAATAGAGCATTTATCTCGTATTAACTTACGGCAAAAAAAAACCCTTGTTGAAAACAATAATTTCAAAATGTTGAACAGCGTATTTATGACATTTGTCTCAGTTTAACCTTGGGATAGATGTCAACTGCTTCTTATACATTTGTAACTAAGCACATTCAGTTGTTGGAGAAGTCTGATGCTGTTTCTCTGCTGATGTACGTTGACTGTTAAGTAGAGTATTTACTCTGATTGCAGCAGGTTGACTGACTGGCCCTTGAGAGGTTGATTTCGCTGATGTGGCAGACTAATTAATCGGCTGCTGCTGGCAGGCTAGCTTTTGCCACTTTAAAAACCACACTTACAAAATGACATTACATCACATCTTTCCACCTGTGACTGATGTAGCTCTGCTCTTATCAGCAAACGACAAAAAGAGCCATTTAAAGATGCAATGATTTATTAAAGGGGCCATTAGCAGTAACACGTTTTTGTTGAAAAGGCATACATCTGAACCAGAAGTGACCAAACACGCTTTGTGGCTCTATTCCCATCGAGTGCTGAAGGTCAGTCGAACCTGAGAATCTAGGCAAAGAGAAAGAGGTGAAGTGTAAGTTTGCGTCAGGTCTCTGTGGTGGCTGTGTTTGCTCGTAACAGTCTCCGTTCTCTGCAGTGAAGCCCTTTTTCGTGTGATAACCTGAAGTCTGATTAGAGGTCGCGGAAGGGGCAGTGCACTGGGGTGGGGCGGTTAGAAGCACTTGCGGTGGACAATGGAAGGTCCAGATTCGTCGTATTCGGCCTTGCAGATCCACATCTGCTGGAAAGTGGAGAGCGAAGCCAAAATGGAGCCGCCGATCCACACGGAGTATTTGCGCTCAGGGGGTGCAATGGTCTGCAGAACAGAAAAATACGGTTTAGTGCTGGAACACGTGTAAAAATCTAAATACAGGGAAAACTGCTGAAATTCTGTGGTGTGTAATGATCACTGATAGACATTAGAGCTTAAAATAACTGTCAGTCAGGTTCAAACAACACTGTATAATACTATTACTATTATTATTAATAATCATCCATTCATTCATTAATTGTCTGTAAGCGCTTATTCAGTTCAGGGTCCCAGTTGGTCCAGAGCCTACCCTCAAGGTAGGAACACACCCTGAAGTGGGCGTCAGTCCTTCACAGGGCAACACTCACTCACACACTCACACCTACCGACACTTCAGAGTCTCCAAAACGTGTGTTTTTGGAGCGTGGAAGGAAACTGGAGCATCCGGAGGAAACCCAGACAGACACAGGGAGAACACACCACACTCCTCACAGACAGTCACCCGGAGGAAACCCACGTAGACACAGGGAGAACACACCACACTCCTCACAGTCACCCGGAGGAAACCCACGCGGACACAGGGAGAACACACAACACTCTTCACAGACAGTCACCCGGAGGAAACCCACGCGGACACAGAGAGAACACACCACACTCCTCACAGACAGTCACCCGGAGGAAACCCACGCAGACACAGCGAGAACACACCACACTCCTCACAGACAGTCACCCGGAGCGGGAATCGAACCCACAACCTCCAGGTCCCTGGAGCTGTGTGACTACGACACTACCTGCTGCGCCACTGTGCCGCCCCCAACTAAAAACATATACCTTCAAAAACAGTAACTTTACAGGAACAGGAAAAGACCTTTAGAGCATTTCTATTGGTCCATTCTTCATGACATTTTCACAGTGTGAAGGACAGCTGCTGTGTTCAAATGATCGAGAAAAACAGAGACACATGTTTTAATTGGACAATGATGATATTAGGGTTTCTCAAATTTTATCTTTTACACATTTTAATTTTAAAATCCTATATTTATAATCTGTTATACAGGAGTCACTCGTTTATTGGGAAAACCTGGATGCATTGTTTATGTAAAACAACCACACAGTTACTATAAGTGCTATGTGACATTTGGCCACCAGAGGGAGACACATCTCTTCAGTATACAAGGGCAGTCACTGGCACTTACGGCCTGCAGTTGGAGCACTCTCAGATTTTTGCTCCGTCTTGGTTCCCTTCAAGGTTCTGATATAAGTCTGGTTATTTAAACAGGTAACTCCTCCAAGGGTACTCCTGGGCTTTCTCCTGACCTTGTCTCAAGGAGCCTGACCTTTTGGGACGCCTCTGGACCTCTCGTGTCTTTCCCAATTCTTAGTTTCCCCCAGATTGGGGGTTTAAATTCCCCATGGAGTGTTCTCTTACTCTTAAGATGTAAATGTTCCAGGTTAAATCCAACCCATCTTTAGAACCCATCTTAGAATCACTTTAATGGCACTTTATTGCTTGCAGTAAACACACAGGGGGCAGTGAGCAGTGCCCGGAGCGGTGGGAGCAGTTACGGGATAGATGCCTTGCTCAAGGGCACTTCAGTCATGACCTACCTGCGCTGGGGATCGAACCAGCAACCTTAGGGTTACCACCAGGGCACCAGGCAGCCATGGTCTGGTGGAAAGGAAAAACATCCTACTATACTATATCACGGGGGATAAACAAGGTCAGAGATCATGAACCGACCTTAATTTTCATGGTAGGGGGCGCCAGAGAGCAGATTTCTTTCTGCATGCGATCAGCGATGCCCGGAAACATGGTAGTTCCTCCTGAGAGCACGGTGTTTGCATACAGGTCTTTGCGAATGTCCACGTCACATTTCATGATGGAACTGTAGGTCGTCTCATGGACTCCGGCTGATTCCATGCCTGAAAGAGAGTCAGTGGTGAGTCATGGCTTCTATACTTCAGATTAAAGTGAGGATGTACTAGTTGCTTGAGACGAAACATCGAGCTGATTTACGTTGCTACTGTGTGAATGAAACGGTCATAAACTGACAGTGAGGCCGCTGGTGGACAGAGTGTCTGTGGCTGAGACTAGCCTTCATAAACATGCTGGGAGGAGGCCACTAACACTGCCTGGTTCTGTTAGGTTAGAAAACAGATACCCAGTTGACGTCATTTATAATATCTTGGATTCTCAAGAACGAATGACAATTATATCACCAGGTATCGACCTCTCAGTATCCAGATGATATGCCAATACACTCAGGCCCCATGCTCCAAAGGCTTCATATGCTCTGAGCTCACATGCTTGCCGAGCTGCCAACTGATGGATGACTGATTGTCGAGCTCCTGCTCCATGCTTCAGCCACCACCAATTGCCTTGGAGATGCCCACTGAAGTTTTTATGGACTCCTAACTATTATTACAAGTAGATTGACTCCTCAGCTCTGAGGGAGTTTCTCTGTGCCACTGTTGCCCCTGGCCTCACTCTCCTGGGTCTTTTACATTCTTTACATTTTTACATTTCATGTTAAAACTTGGGCGGCATGGTGGCACAGCAGGTAGGTGTCGCAGTCTCACAGCTCCAGAGACCTGGAGGTTGTGGGTTTGAGTCCCACTCCGGGTTACTGTCGGTGAGGAGTTTGGTGTGTTCTCCCTGTGTCTGCGTGGGTGTCCTCCGGGTGACTGTCTGTGAGGAGTGTGGTGTGTTCTCCCTGTGTCTGTGTGGGTTTCCTCCAGGTGACTGTCTGTGAGAAGTGTGGTGTGTTCTCCCTGTGTCTGCGTGGGTTTCCTCCGGGTGACTGTCTGTGAGGAGTGTGGTGTGTTCTCCCTGTGTCTGTGTGGGTTTTCTCCGGGTGACTGTCTGTGAGGAGTGTGGTGTGTTCTCCCTGTGTCTGCGTGGGTTTCCTCCGGGTGACTGCCTGTGAGGAGTGTGGTGTGTTCTCCCTGTGTCTGCGTGGGTTTCCTCCAGGTGACTGTCTGTGAGGAGTGTGGTGTGTTCTCTCTGTGTCTACGTGGGTTTCCTCCGGGTGACTGTCTGTGAGGAGTGTGGTGTGTTCTCCCTGTGTCTGCGTGGGTTTCCTCCGGGTGACTGTCTGTGAGGAGTGTGGTGTGTTCTCCCTGCGTCTGCGTGGGTGTCCTCCGGGTGACTGTCTGTGAGGAGTGTGGTGTGTTCTCCCTGTGTCTGCGTGGGTTTCCTCCAGGTGACTGTCTGTGAGGAGTGTGGTGTGTTCTCCCTGTGTCTGCGTGGGTTTCCTCCAGGTGACTGTCTGTGAGGAGTGTGGTGTGTTCTCTCTGTGTCTACGTGGGTTTCCTCCGAGTGACTGTCTGTGAGGAGTGTGGTGTGTTCTCCCTGTGTCTGCGTGGGTTTCCTCCGGGTGACTGTCTGTGAGGAGTGTGGTGTGTTCTCCCTGCGTCTGCGTGGGTGTCCTCCGGGTGACTGTCTGTGAGGAGTGTGGTGTGTCCTCCCTGTGTCTGCGTGGGTTTCCTCCGGGTGCTCCGGTTTCCTCCCACACTCCAAAAACACACGTTGGTAGGTGGATTGGCGACTCAAAAGTGTCATTAGGTGTGAGTGTGTGTGTGAGTGTATGTGTGTGTTGCCTTGTGAAGGACTGGCGCCCCCTCTAAGGTGTGTTCCCGCCTTGTGCCCAATGATTCCACGTAGGCTCTGGACGCATGGTGACCCTGAACTGGATATGGGTTACAGACAATGAATGAATAAATGAATTTGGTTTGATTAGGGTTAGGGAAATGATTGTGTTTTCGGAACATAGCTGGTTTAGTTGGTGATTATCCAATGTGATGTTTCTCACCCAGGAATGAGGGCTGGAAAAGGCACTCCGGACAGCGGAACCTCTCGTTGCCGATGGTTATGACTTGCCCATCGGGGAGCTCATAGCTCTTCTCCAGTGAGGATGAAGCAGCCGCAGTCATCATCTCCTGCTCAAAGTCCAGTGCCACGTAGCACAGTTTCTCCTTGATGTCTCGCACAATCTCACGCTCGGCTGTGGTGGTGAAGCTGTAGCCTCGCTCAGTCAGGATTGTCATCAGGTAGTCGGTGAGGTCACGGCCGGCCAGATCCATGCGCAGGATGGCATGAGGGAGCGCGTAGCCCTCATAGATGGGCACTGTGTGACTGACCCCATCTCCAGAATCCATCACCACGCCAGTGGTCCGGCCCGAGGCGTACAGGGACAGCACGGCTTGGATGGCCACGTACATCGCTGGAGTATTGAAGGTCTCGAACATAATCTGTTTGACAGGGTGAGATGAAAACACAGCCAGATCCGCATTAGCTTTCAGCAACGGGACAAACGGCAATGGAATGGAAAGTTATGAGCCAACCATCAATACCTACCCTTAGGCAAGGTCACTGGCTTGCAGCATGTTGATTGTCAATCTGTTCGGAAGCACCACTGCTCTGTGTATCACTGTGGGCCCTACAGTTGGGTTTAGTTTAATGTAGAGCATCACACTAGAGTCGCTTTTCATTTGCTGATTCTATTGGTTATGATTTTCTGTACCCTAGCATGTTCTGTATGCATGATTGTGGTTTTTATGGCTGAATCTTTAATTAAAAATTCATATTGCAACACAAGAACATAGATATATTTGGGTTTAAAGGAACACTAGGTAAGATTTGGATTTTATTTGCTCCTGGGGCTCCCCCCTAGTGTAACTCAGAGAGCAGTGGTTTCCTACCCTTCTCCAAAAGTTACAAAGTGCAGGTTCTGCAGTGCTGAGCATGGAGTAGCGACAACAGAGGCTCTATTCTCCCTGTTACAGCTCGGTGGAGCCTCATCGTGAATTTGAAGGTGACATTTTAAGGTAAAATATAACCTATTGTTGCTTTAAGTTATAAATTTTGATAGACCGCTTCGTAAGATGATCCCACCTCGGTTATTTACTCCTTTTGTTGTTGGGGGGCGGATATTTACATAGATTCTCAATATGCAAACAAGCCCCATAGCTGTGTGTATGGACAGTAAGGACTTAGATTAAATTCATTCATTCATTGTCTGTAACCTTTATGCAGTTCAGGATCGTGGTGGGTCTACCTGGAATCACTGGATGGAAAGTGGGAACACACCCTGGAGGGGGCGCCTGGGTTTTTCAGGGCAACACACAATCACACACTCAAATGTATGGACACTTGAGTCGCTAACACACCTACCAATGTGTGTTTTTGGACTGTGGGAGGAAACTGGAGCATTCAGAGGAAACCCACTCAGACACAGGGAGAACACACCACACTCCTCACAGACAGTCACCCGGAGGAAACCCACGCAGACACAGGGAGAACACACCACACTCCTCACAGACAGTCACCCGGAGGAAACCCACGCAGACACAGAGAGAACACACCACACTTCCCACAGACAGTCACCCGGAGGAAACCCACGCAGACACAGGGAGAACACACCACACTCCTCACAGACAGTCACCCGGAGGAAACCCACGCAGACACAGGGAGAACACACCACACTCCTCACAGACAGTCCCCCGGAGGAAACCCACGCAGACACAGAGAAAACACACCGCACTTCTCACAGACAGTCCGGAGGAGGAAACCCACGCAGACACAGGGAGAACACACCGCACTCCTCACAGTCACCCGGAAGAAACCCACGCAGACACAGGGAGAACACACCACACTCCTCACAGATAGTCACCTGGAGGAAACCCACGCAGACACAGGGAGAACACACCTCACTCCTCACAGACAGTCACCCGGAGGGAACCCACGCACACACAGGGAGAACACACCGCACTCCTCACAGACAGTCACCCGGAGGAAACCCGCGCAGACACAGAGAGAACACAACACACTCCTCACAGACAGTCACCCGGAGGAAACCCGCGCAGACACAGAGAGAACACACCACACTCCTCACAGACAGTCACCCGGAGGAAACCCACATAGACACAGAGAGAACACACCACACTCCTCACAGACAGTCTGTTGTATAGAGTCGTTTGTGTGTTTTCTCGTTAAAAATAAGTTTCTTTTGTATTGAATGTCCCTGAGAATTAAAAACCTTGTGTTTAATTCAATTAATTAATGCAAAATTAATTAAAAGTACTGTTTGACTGGGTTCAGTTCAAGATTCTCATTAGTGGCCCATAAAGGTCAGTGGTATTTGGGTGAACCCACCTGGGTCATTTTTTCTCTGTTGTTCTTGGGGTTGAGAGGAGCTTCCGTGAGAAGGACAGGGTGCTCCTCAGGGGCCACGCGCAGCTCATTGTAGAAGGTGTGGTGCCAAATCTTCTCCATATCGTCCCAGTTTGAGACAATGCCGTGCTCAATGGGGTACTTCAGCGTGAGGATACCCCTCTTGCTCTGTGCTTCGTCACCGACGTAGCTGTCTTTCTGGCCCATCCCAACCATGACGCCCTGAACAGGACAGGGGTCTGAGATCAACACCTGGTGGACACCACAGGATGAAAGAGATGATATGGAGGTGAATTCTTA